>NC_092165.1:55005723-55030723 GCF_045791955.1 Oncorhynchus clarkii lewisi | reverse complement strand
CTCACTTTCTTTGGCAATGTTAACACATGTTTCCCATGCCAATAAAGCCCCTTGAATTGAATTGAATTGAGAGAGAGAGAACGGTATGGATATGGTAAATGCAGACACTGCCCACAAAATGAGGTGGAAACTGAGCTGCACTTCCTAACCTCCTGCCCAATGTATGACCATATTAGAGAGACATAATTCCCTCAGATTACACAGATCCACAAAGAATTCGAAAACAAATCCAAGTTTGATAAACTCCCATATCTACTGGGTGAAATACCACAGTGTGCCATCACAGCAGCAAGATTTGTGACCTGTTGCCACAAGAAAAGGGCAACCAGTGAAGAACAAACACCATTGTAAATACAACCCATATTTATGCTTATTTATTTTCCCTTGTGTACTTTAACCATTTGTACATTGTTACAACACTTATATATATATATATATATATATATATATATATATATATATATATATATATATATATACAGTGCTTTGCGAAAGTATTCGGCCCCTTTGAACTTTGCGACCTTTTGCCACATTTCAGGCTTCAAACATAAAGATATAAAACTGTATTTTTTTGTGAAGAATCAACAACAAGTGGGACACAATCATGAAGTGGAACGACATTTATTGGATATTTCAAACTTTTTTAACAAATCGAAAACTGAAAAATTGGGCGTGCAAAATTATTCAGCCCCTTTACTTTCAGTGCAGCAAACTCTCTCAAGAAGTTCAGTGAGGATCTCTGAATGATCCAATGTTGACCTAAATGACTAATGATGATAAATACAATCCACCTGTGTGTAATCAAGTCTCCGTATAAATGCACCTGCACTGTGATAGTCTCAGAGGTCCGTTAAAAGCGCAGAGAGCATCATGAAGAACAAGGAACACACCAGGCAGGTCCGAGATACTGTTGTGAAGAAGTTTAAAGCCGGATTTGGATACAAAAAGATTTCCCAAGCTTTAAACATCCCAAGGAGCACTGTGCAAGCAATAATATTGAAATGGAAGGAGTATCTGACCACTGCAAATCTACCAAGACCTGGCCGTCCCTCTAAACTTTCAGCTCATACAAGGAGAAGACTGATCAGAGATGCAGCCAAGAGGCCCATGATCACTCTGGATGAACTGCAGAGATCTACAGCTGAGGTGGGAGACTCTGTCCATAGGACAACAATCAGTCGTATATTGCACAAATCTGGCCTTTATGGAAGAGTGGCAAGAAGAAAGCCATTTCTTAAAGATATCCATAAAAAGTGGCGTTTAAAGTTTGCCGCAAGCCACCTGGGAGACACACCAAACATGTGGAAGAAGGTGCTCTGGTCAGATGAAACCAAAATTGAACTTTTTGGCAACAATGCAAAACGTTATGTTTGGCGTAAAAGCAACACAGCTGAACACACCATCCCCACTGTCAAACATGGTGGTGGCAGCATCATGGTTTGGGCCTGCTTTTCTTCAGCAGGGACAGGGAATATGGTTAAAATTGATGGGAAGATGGATGGAGCCAAATACAGGACCATTCTGGAAGAAAACCTGATGGAGTCTGCAAAAGACCTGAGACTGGGACGGAGATTTGTCTTCCAACAAGACAATGATCCAAAACATAAAGCAAAATCTACAATGGAATGGTTCAAAAATAAACATATCCAGGTGTTAGAATGGCCAAGTCAAAGTCCAGACCTGAATCCAATCGAGAATCTGTGGAAAGAACTGAAAACTGCTGTTCACAAATGCTCTCCATCCAACCTCACTGAGCTCGAGCTGTTTTGCAAGGAGGAATGGGAAAAAAATTCAGTCTCTCGATGTGCAAAACTGATAGAGACATACCCCAAGCGACTTACAGCTGTAATCGCAGCAAAAGGTGGCGCTACAAAGTATTAACTTAAGGGGGCTGAATAATTTTGCACGCCCAATTTTTCAGTTTTTGATTTGTTAAAAAAGTTTGAAATATCCAATAAATGTCGTTCCACTTCATGATTGTGTCCCACTTGTTGTTGATTCTTCACAAAAAAATACAGTTTTATATCTTTATGTTTGAAGCCTGAAATGTGGCAAAAGGTCGCAAAGTTCAAGGGGGCCGAATACTTTCGCAAGGCACTGTATGTATGATAATATGACATTTGTAATGTCTTTATTGTTTTAAACTTCTATATGTGTAATGTTTACTGTTATTTTTTATTGTTTATTTCACTTTTGTATTTTATCTACCTCACTTGCTTTGGCAATGTTAACACGTTTCCCATGTCAATAAAGCCCCTTGGATTGAGATTGAGATTGAGATTGAGATTGAGAGAGAGAGAGAGAGAGCAAAAGAGAAGAAAAACTGAAAAAAAACCTGTGAGAATAAAATGCTGCTGACATAGGAAATGTCACCCGCTCAGTCAGAACCCTTCCAGTTTTTACCGAGCTGCTGCTGTGTGCCGCGATGGGGCTGCTGAGCGAGAACCGTACTTGACTTGGGCAGGAGCTCACTGAAATTGAATATTGGACACCTCAAATTTTCTTCTGCTTGAGTTCCTGCACCTCCTATAGAATATTAGTGAAAAACTATTGAGGAGTTCATGCACCTAAACATTTTAATAAAACAATTAATAAAAAAATGTAACCTTTATTTAACTAGGCAACATAAACGGTACCCTCACCCAAAATGAGTACCGGTACCTATTTCAGTTCAAATCCTGGTCTACTCCTGCTGTGGTTGTCAAATAGTCCCTCAGTGCTCAATGTCGCCGACTGTAAACCGTCCAGCTCTTTCATCTGCCGAGGGAAACTGTAGACAAGGCCTTATTGTAGCCTTAACTGGGCACGTCATATATACACACACATGATAACATACACCCTATACACACACATGAATACATACACACTATACACACACATGATAACATACGCACTATACACACACATGACAACATACGCACTATACACACACATGATAACATATGCACTATACAAACACATGATAACATACGCACTATACACACACATGACAACATACGCACTATACACACACATGATAACATACGCACTATACACACACATGATAACATACGCACTATACACACACATGATAACATACGCACTATACACACACATGACAACATACGCACTATACACACACATGATAACATACGCACTATACACACACATGATAACATACGCACTATAGACACACATGATAACATACACACTATACACACACATGATAACATACGCACTATACACACACATGATAACATACGCACTATACACACACATGATAACATACGCACTATAGACACACATGATAACATACGCACTATAGACACACGTACACATGGATTTTGAGTTGTAGACATGTGGTAGTAGAGCAGGGGCCCGTGGGCACACACTTAGTATGTTGTGAATTCTGTAATGAATGTATTGAAATGTTAAAAAAAAATATATAACTGCCTTCATTTTGCCGGACCCCAGGAAGAGTGGCTACTGCCTTGGCAGCAGCTAATGGGGATCCGTAATAAACCCCAGGAAGAGTGGCTACTGCCTTGGCAGCAGCTAATGGGGATCCGTAATAAACCCCAGGAAGAGTGGCTACTGCTTAGGCAGCAGCTAATGGGGATCCATAATAAATACAAATACAAACACATCCCCCGAGCCTCTTACTGCAGCCTGGAGCCTCTGCTAACGATGTGCAAATAGTTCAATTACAAAAGGGAAAATAAATAAACATAAATATGGGTTGTATTTACAATGGTGTTTGTTCTTCACTGGTTGCCCTTTTCTTGTTGCAACAGGTCACACATCTTACTGCTGTGATGGCAGACTGTGGAATTTCACCCAGTAGATATGGGATTTTATCAAAATTGGATTAGTTTTCAAATTCTTTGTCTGTGTAATCTGAGGGAAATATGTCTCTCTAATATGGTCATACATTAGGCAGGAGGTTAGGAATTGCAGCTCAGTTTCCACCTCATTTTGTGGGCAGTGTGCACATAGCCTGTCTTCTCTTGAGAGCCATGTCTTTCTCAATAGCAAGGCTATGCTCACTGAGTCTGTACATAGTAAAAAATTCCCTTCATTTTGGGTCAGTTACAGTGGTCAGGTGTTCTGCCACTTTTTTTACTCAGTGTTTTTGTCAATTCTTTCCAATGTGTCAAGTAATTATCTTTTTGTTTTCTCATGATTTGGTTGGGTCTAATTGTGTTGCTGTCCTGGGGCTCTGTGGGGTCTATTTGTGTTTGTGAACAGAGCCCCAGGACCAGCTTGCTTAGGGGACTCTTCTCCAAGTTCATTGCTCTGTAGGTGATAGCTGTGTTTTGGAAGGTTTGGGAATCGCTTCCTTTTAGGTGGTTGTAGAATTGAAAAGCTCTTTTCTGGATTTTGATCATTACTGGGCATCGGCTTAATTCTGCTCTGCAAGCATTATTTGGTGTTTTACGTTGTACACAGAGGATATTTTTGCAGAATTCTACATGCAGTCTCAATTTGGTGATTCTAGTAGGGTGAGGCCGGGTGCTGCAGACTGTTCTAATGCCCTCACCAATTTGTTGATATTTATGTTGAAGAGGTTGGGGCTTAAGCTGCATCCCTGTCTCACCTCCCGGTCCTGTGAAAAGAAATGTGTGTTTTCTTGCCAATTTTAACTGCACACTTGTTGTTTGTGTACATGGATTTTATAATGTCGTATGTTTTTCCCCCAACACCACATTCCATCAGGGGGGTTGTTGTGCTGGTCTGTTTTGTGGGTCTATTCTGTCTGGATTGTGTGGACTAGCTCTCTGAGCCCCACCATCTCTCTCCATCTCTCTCTCTCTCTCTCTCTCTCTCTCTCTCTCTCTCTCTCTCTCTCTGTCTCTGTCTCTTTCTCTGTGTCCGTGTGTCTCTCTCTCTCTCTGACCCCCCCCCCCTCTCTCTGGTAGCTGGTGGGAGAGTGGCAGTGCTGTCACTGCCCTCAGATGTGGACTCATTACGCCAGCTTACCTCAAGGTTAGAACTGAGCTGGGAGGGGATCGATCCCTGCCAGGGACACACAGGCAAACCACCGCCTCACACTGCACAGAACGACTGAAAACAAATCAGGCCTAGTTGCACTTTTAAACACACACATAGGCACAAACACAGATGAGTAGCACACACACACGTGTGTACATAGGGGACAAACGTTCACACGCACACAGACACATGCATGCAAGGCACACACACACACACACACACCAGCAAAATACCGGGGGAGTAGCTTGAGAAAATAACAGTAATGAAATAGTCCTACAGTTTGGGGTGTGCAGATGATACATACACTATCAGTCCAAGTGTTTTTCTTTATTTTTACTATTTTTACTCTAATGAACTTATCTTCTACAGCAGAGTTCTGGGTCTTCCATTTGTGTGGCGGTCCTCATGAGAGCCAGTTTCATCATAGCGCTTGATGGTTTTTGCGACTGCACTTGAAGAAACTTTCAAAGTTCTTGACATTGTCCGTATTGACTGACCTTCATGTCTTAAAGTCATGATGGACTGTCGTTTCTCTTTGCTTATTTGAGCTGTTCTTGCCATAATATGGACTTGGTCTTTTACCAAATAGGGCTATCTTCTGTATACCCCCCTACCTTGTCACAACACAACTGATTGGTTCAAATGCATTAAGAAGGTGAGAACAGGAGGGCTTCTTAAAGAAAAACTAACAGGTCTGTGAGAGATGGATTTCTTACTGTTTGGTAGTTGATCAAATACGTATGTCATGCAATAAAATGCAAATGAATTACTTAAAAATCATACAATGTGATTTTCTGGATTTTTAGATTCCGTCTCTCACAGTTGAAGTGTACCTATGATAAAAATTACAGACCTCTACATGCTTTGTAAGTAGGAACACCTGCAAAATCGGCAGTGTATCACATACTTGTTCTCCCCACTGTATTTAACCCTCTGTTTCCTGCCATGTCTTTGTGTGTGATTGTTTGTTGTTCAGGTCTCTACGTTCCCGGCTGTTTTTCTCCGGGTGCTGTGTTCACCCGTGCTTTGTGTCAACCGTTATTGTTGGCACATTGGTATTGTTACTTTGTGCTATTTTCTTAAGTAAAGTGCGTTGTTCACTATTCTCTGCTCTCCGGCGCCTGACTTCATGAACCAGCTACACCCACCGCCTGACAGAAGGAAATACATTCCACAAATGAACTTTAAGAAGGCACACCTGTTAATTGAAATGAGGTGGCTACCTCATGAAGCTAGTTGAGAAAATGCCAAGAGTGTGCAAATGTGGTAACATGCGTCTTGGTGAGAGGTGTAGGAGTCAGGCGCAGGAGAGCAGGGATGTCTGAGAAGCGTGTTTAATAATATAGTCCACCAATACAAACGGCACATTCCCCCTCTGAATGATACACAGACACAATCCATATCTCAATTGTCTCAAGGCTTAAAAATACTTCTTTAACCTGTCTCCTCCCCTTCATCTCCACTGATTGAAGTGGATTTAACATCAATAAGGGGTCATAGCTTATGCCTGGATTCTTAATGTTTCGTATAATCAGTGTTTAGCTGTGTTATTGTCACATACACTGGATAGATGAGGAATGCTTGCTGGCTGTGAAAGATATTAATGAAGAAATATCACTGGTGAAGCAAGAGAGTGGCGATAGAGCTGAGAGATCCAGGGGAGAGGCGGGAGAACCAGGGGAGAGGCGGGTGAACCAGGGGAGAGGCGGGTGAACCAGGGGAGAGGCGGGTGAACCAGGGGAGAGGCGGGAGAACCAGGGGAGAGGCGGGTGAACCAGGGGAGAAGCGGGTGAACCAGGGGAGAGGCGGGTGAACCAGGGGAGAGGCGGGTGAACCAGGGGGGAGGCGGGTGAACCAGGGGAGAGGCGGGTGAACACGGGGAGAGGCGGGTGAACCAGGGGAGAGGCGGGAGAACTAGGGGAGAGGCGGGTGAACCAGGGGAGAGGCGGGTGAACCAGGGGAGAGGCGGGAGAACCAGGGTAGAGGCGGGTGAACCAGGGGAGAGGCGGGAGAACCAGGGGAGAGGCGGGTGAACCAGGGGAGAGGCGGGTGAACCAGGGGAGAGGTGGGAGAACCAGGGGAGAGGCGGGAGAACCAGGGGAGAGGCGGGTGAACCAGGGGAGAGGCGGGAGAACCAGGGTAGAGGCGAGAGATCCAGGGGAGAGGCGGGAGAACCAGGGGAGAGAGGAGAGATCCAAGGGAGGGAAGAGAAAGAGTGAGGGATGAGCATTGGAGGAGAGAGAGTGAGGATGAGGAGAAGTGAGGAGAGAGAGTGAGGAACAAGGGAGCGAAGGGAGAGGAGGCAAGTGGCCAGAGGGCTTAGCCTGGAATATAGTCTTGGTTGAAACTGAACTGGGGGGAGAGTGGGGGGAGAATGGGGGAGGAGAAAACAGATGTCCTTTGTGTGCACAGTATGAATCCAGTATAACCTTTACTGCCTCTGAACTCTAGCTATCAACCCCCGGAAAAAACTCTGTGTGTGTGTGTGTGTGTGTGTGTGTGTGTGTGTGTGTGTGTGTGTGTGTGTGTGTGTGTGTGTGTGTGTGTGTGTGTGTGTGTGTGTGTGTGTGTGTGTGTGTGTGTGTGTGTGTGTGTGTGTGTGTGTGTGTGTGTGTGTGTGTGTGAATGCATGTGTCGTGAGTGACAGGAGCAGGGGTACATTCCATGTTAAGTTGGTAGTCATAATGCAAAGCTAATGGGCGTTGTTGCATTCATACATACATACTATCTGTCTTTATCTAGAATCTTTACAACAATTCACTGTGATAACAAAGTTACCTTTCAAAGTGGAACTATTTTTGCATTAATGCAACACAAATCAGAAAAAAAAATATATTTCTTCGTTTCCACCATCCTCAAATGGCTGAGCCCTTCATACAACAACAGTGGAGATTGAAAATGGGAAAAGGTAAATTGCAATTTCACACCAAGCAGAAGTGAGAATGTTTGTGTATTGCAGTAGGAGAAATCCAATCTAGAAGGAGTGTATCACGTTGCATTGTTTACACCCTACGTGACTAATGGACTGAGACATTTATGTCTGCATCCCGAATGGCATTGCATTCCCTATATAGTACCCTATATACACCTTATTCCCTATAAGTAGTGCACTACATAGGGTGCCATTTGGGAAGCAAACAGTGAGTGTGACTGCATCTTAATCACTCACTGTTGTTCTATTGAAAGATGAAATACTCTGTTTTTCCAATTGTTCGCATGAGCAGGAGAATAATTGTCTCCCTTGGTTGTGACTCGAAACATGATTGTTAAATGTATATGTAATTTTAGGTAAGCCTGTACTAATATCACTGCTGCTAGGACAAAACTCAAATGACTTGACTGATCCAGTGTAGGCCTATAGACCTATGTTAATACGATTTCAAAAGCCCTGACGTTTTAAAAGTCGTCTCCTCTACAGAATACAACAATGAACACCATGAACACCACAGATGCCAAGATACCATTGACTGGAAGTGCACAGAGGCAAAACGAGAAGCAGACAAAATTATTTTTTGAGTGTGAGATTCATGAGCGAGTCCATGTGCATTGTCTTACTGACTGTGAGAATGGGAGCCATTTCCAAACTCAATGCATTTGACATTTTAGTCATTTAGCATAAGATAGCCAGGTGGGACAACCACAAATCAGAGGCATAGAAAGAACATTTTTCCTCAAAGTAGCTATCAGTAGAGTCAGAGCTAGAGGGGGGGAGGGGGGGGGGGGGGCAGAACGTTACAACCATCTTTCAGACATTGTCAGTAGCCCAACTATTCTTCAACCAGAAACCACTGCCTTGCTATAAGGTGGTGGATGGGTGATGCTATGAAAAAAAAGTATCGAAACGATAAAGTCGTGTGGGAGTCTAGGTTTTTATTTCTACAATGGTGGCTATAGTAAACCCATGTTCATCACCACAACACCACAGTCAATCACTATATTCATTATCAGTCATCGCTATTATAGTAAAGAGAGATGTACTATAAGTGCCCAGGGGTGACAACAGTTTTAGCCAGTGTTTGATGAGTATACTAAACATTAGGAACACCTTGTAAGGGGCTTGTAAGTAAGCATTTCACTGTAAGGTTGTATTACATCTGTTGTATTCGGTGCATGTGACTAATACAATTTGCTTTGATTTGACCTTCCTAATATTGAGTTGCACCCCACTTTTGCCCTCAGAACAGCCTGAATTCGTCAGTTTGTTGGGGCATGGACTCTGCAAGGTGTCCCTCCCCTTTATCTACACTGATTGAAGTGGGTTTAACAAGTGACATCAATAAGGGATTCACCTGGTCAGTCTGTCATGGAAAGAGTGTTCATAATGTTTTGAACACTGTGTACATTTCACCACAGCGTCACCCTGACTCATCCCTCTACACAATACCATAAAGACATCACAAGTGTGTGTGTCTGTGTGTGTGTCTGTGTGTGTGTGTGTGTGTGTGTGTGTCTGTGTGTGTGTGTGTGTGTGTGTGTGTGTGTGTGTTGTGTGTGTGTGTGTGTGTGTGTGTGTGTGTGTGTGTGTGTCTGTGTGTGTGTGTGTGTGTGTGTGTCTGTCTGTGTGTGTCTGTGTGTGTGTGTGTGTGTGTGTGTGTGTGTGTGTGTGTGTGTGTGTGTGTGTGTGTGTGTGTGTGTGTGTGTGTGTGTGTGTGTGTGTGTGTGTGTGTGTGTGTGTGTGTGTGTGTCCGTGTGTGTGTGTTTCATTTCAACCCTACTCCGTAAGAGAAGTCACTATTCATCTGACATAATGGGAGCCGTGGTAGAAAGACATCAAATTACCAGCTGTCATAAATAATAAACAAAAACAACCTTTATTCACACTGAACACCCCTCCGGGACGGATACCTTGATAGGGACTGCTAACGGTGAAGGAATTAATATGCATGGCGAACAGCTTGGGCAAATGTACCTTTGCACTCTGAACAGGTGTCTTGTATGTGGAGACCATGGCGCCTTGCTCGCGGAAAACCAAATGTACACTTCTTAATGGGATAGCGAGCATATGTTGCAGTTGGTACAAGAAAATCACAATGTTTGTTATTTGTTTATAGTGCACGTTGAGCCACGGAATCTGTTGAATAATACATTAGGGAGCAGGGATTTAGAGGTATAATTGTCCACGCAGAGGAAGCATCTTCACTTTATTGCCAGTGAATCTTTCCTCTCCGAACATATAGGTGGGCAATTTTAGCTAACCTAGCCTAGGCTACATTTCTATGACTCTGTGCCCATTAGTAGGGCGGTCATGAATGGCAGCCTCACAGACTTGCAGGTCAAGCACCATTGACAATAGTGTGACAAGTGGAAGGAAAGATGGGGCTGAGGAGGGGGGTAAAAAGGAAAAAGGTAGTCAGAGAGAGAGAGTTGGACAATAAAAGTAGGAATGGAATCAGTGGAATCGCTCTCATAAAGCAACACATGTTGAGTCAAAATGTGGGCTCCAGGTAGAGAGAAAGAAAGAGAAGGGAAGAGAGAGCAAGACACAGACAGACAGACAGACAGACAGACAGACAGACAGACAGACAATGCAATGGCTGCATTGAAAACACCAGTCATTCTAACCAAACCTCTAGTATGAGACAACAAAAACCCATTAACAATCTACAGCACAATTACAAGTTTAAAACTAAAAAGGATTAGAGAGGCAAAGAGTAGTAAGCAACACTGTGTTACTCCCGAGTGGGGCAGTGGTCTGAGACACATCTCAATGCTAGAGGTGTCACTACAGACACCCTGGTTCGAATCCAGGCTGTACCACAACTGGTCGTAGAGTCCCAAAGGGACAATTGGCCCAGCGTCGTATGGGTTTGGCCGGTGTAGGCCGTCATTGAAAATAAGAATTTGTTCTTGACTTGCTTAAATAAAGGTTTCATTATGTCTGCCACACTAAACCTCAGAAGCTTTTCCTACTTTAGACCGCCTATTTGGTTGAATGGGGGCTGGTTGGTGCTGAGTTAGCGAGTCCAGACTGTTTCACCTAAACAAGCTGGTGGCTTGGTGCACTGCGGTGTGGTGGCTGTACAGAAGTGGGGGCGGCGTGCCCAGCTAATGAATTCCAGAATGAAACCACTTTAGCCTTCATAAAGGTGCTCGGCTCCCATCCATACGGAGAGGCACACGCGCTCCAGCCATTCCATTAGCGTAATGAAGTGCCCGGAGATGAACAAGGTGGCATCTACGCCGCCAGTAACATCACTCTAGCAGAACCCCCTCTAAAAGCTCCAAGTTCCACCTACCCATCCGCTGCCCCCTGTCATTAGTATTCCAGCCCATTCCCCCAAGCACTTTTATTGGTCTGGATTTTTATCTCTTTAATATGATTGGCTGAATTGGACCTGGGGAGGCGGAGAGTTGTAAATCTCTAGCTGGTCATCAGTGTGATTAAAAAAACAACTTCACCTTTTGAAAACAGCCTATGTGTCATCAATATGAGTCAGAAACATTGATTCTAGTGTCAACATTGACTATAAAGTGTAAACAGGATAACTTTGTTAATAAAGTCAGTCTCGTCCAAACTGAGATTTGTGAGATGATACTAGAATATCCCCTTAAAACCGGATGCATTGGAAAATAACAGTGAAAAATTGCCAGCTGACCAGGAATATATTACGTCTGACACGTTTGCTTCCGTGACTGGTGTTAAATCAAATCAAATCAAATCAAATTTTATTTGTCACATACACATGGTTAGCAGATGTTAATGCGAGTGTAGCGAAATGCTTGTGCTTCTAGTTCCGACAATGCAGTAATAACAAGTAATCTAACTAACAATTCCAAAACTACTGTCTTGTACACAGTGTAAGGGGATAAAGAATATGTACATAAGGATATATGAATGAGTGATGGTACAGAGCAGCATAGGCAAGATACAGTAGATGGTATCGGGTACAGTATGTACAAATGAGATGAGTATGTAAACAAAGTGGCATAGTATAGTATAAAGTGGCTAGTGATACATGTATTACATAAGGATACCGTCGATGATATAGAGTACAGTATATACGTATGCGTATGAGATGAATAATGTAGGGTAAGTAACATTTATATAAGGTAGCATTGTTTAAAGTGGCTAGTGATATATTTACATCATTTCCCATCAATTCCCATTATTAAAGTGGCTGGAGTTGAGTCAGTGTCAGTGTGTTGGCAGCAGCCACTCAGTGTTAGTGGTGGCTGTTTAACAGTCTAATGGCCTTGAGATAGAAGCTGTTTTTCAGTCTCTCGGTCCCAGCTTTGATGCACCTGTACTGACCTCGCCTTCTGGATGATAGCGGGGTGAACAGGCAGTGGCTCGGGTGGTTGATGTCCTTGATGATCTTTATGGCCTTCCTGTGACATCGGGTGGTGTAGGTGTCCTGGAGGGCAGGTAGTTTGCCCCCGGTGATGCGTTGTGCAGACCTCACTACCCTCTGGAGAGCCTTACGGTTGAGGGCGGTGCAGTTGCCATACCAGGCGGTGATACAGCCCGCCAGGATGCTCTCGATTGTGCATCTGTAGAAGTTTGTGAGTGCTTTTGGTGACAAGCCGAATTTCTTCAGCCTCCTGAGGTTGAAGAGGCGCTGCTGCGCCTTCTTCACGATGCTGTCTGTGTGAGTGGACCAATTCAGTTTGTCTGTGATGTGTATGCCGAGGAACTTAAAACTTGCTACCCTCTCCACTACTGTTCCATCGATGTGGATAGGGGGGTGTTCCCTCTGCTGTTTCCTGAAGTCCACAATCATCTCCTTAGTTTTGTTGACGTTGAGTGTGAGGTTGTTTTCCTGACACCACACTCCGAGGGCCCTCACCTCCTCCCTGTAGGCCGTCTCATCGTTGTTGGTAATCAAGCCTACCACTGTTGTGTCGTCCGCAAACTTGATGATTGAGTTGGAGGCGTGCGTGGCCACGCAGTCGTGGGTGAACAGGGAGTACAGGAGAGGGCTCAGAACGCAACCTTGTGGGGCCCCAGTGTTGAGGATCAGCGGGGAGGAGATGTTGTTGCCTACCCTCACCACCTGGGGGCGGCCCGTCAGGAAGTCCAGTACCCAGTTGCACAGGGCGGGGTCGAGACCCAGGGTCTCGAGCTTGATGACGAGCTTGGAGGGTACTATGGTGTTGAATGCCGAGCTGTAGTGTTAGTGAGAAAGCTAAGTAGATAGCTGGTGTGGTTACATGGCCAATTCACCACGGCTAAGGTACGAGTGCCTGGACACCGCCCTTAGCCGTGGTATATTGACCATATAAACCCCCGAGATGCCTTATTGATATTAGAAACTGGTTAACAATATAATTAGAACAGTAAAAATAAATGTTTTGTCATACCCGTGGTATATTGGCCATATATCACAAACCCCCGAGATGCCTTATTGATATTATAAACTGGTTAACAATATAATTAGAACAGTAAAAATAAATGTTTTGTCATACCCGTGGTATATTGGCCATATATCACAAACCCCCGAGATGCCTTATTGATATTAGAAACTGGTTAACAATATAATTAGAACAGTAAAAATAAATGTTTTGTCATACCCGTGGTATACGGTCTGGTATACCACGGCTGTCAGCCAATCAGCATCCAGGGCTCGAACCACCCAGTTTATAATTTTGGTTATACAACATTATTTGATAATGCTAGCAAGTCAAGCCAGCTAGCTATGATACCACAGCTGAACGGGGAACGTTACTGTAGCTAACTAAATAGCTAACACACCTTCACTCACACACTCATTACTGACGACACACACTTACACCCACATGCACACAACCCTCACACCTACACTGCAGCTACAATTATTATTGATTAGATTTATTGATTGTCATTGCCATAAGTATCTATATATTGATTCTCCTACTGGTCACTATTACTCCTGTTAACATGTACACTACCATTGAAAAGTTTGGGGTCACTTAGAAAATGTCCTTGTTTTTGAAAGAAAAGCTCATTTTTGGTCAATTAAAATAACATGTAATGGATCGGAAATACAGTGTAGACATTGCTGATGTTGTAAATGACTATTGTAGCTGGAAACGACTGTCTTTTAATGGAATATTTACATAGGTGTACAGAGGCCCATTATCAGGAACCATCACTCATGTGTTCCAATGGCACCTTGTGTTAGCTAATCCAAGTTTATCATTTTAAAAGGCGAATTGATCATTAGAAAACCCTTTTGCAGTTATGTTAGCACAGCTGAAAACTGTTGTTCTGATTTAAAGAAGCAATAAAACTAGTCTTCTTTAGACTAGTTGAGTATCTGGAGCATCAGCATTTGTGGGTTTGATTACAGGCTCAAAATGGCCAGAAACAAAGAACTTTCTTCTGAAACTCGTCAGTCTATTCTTGTTCTGAGGAATGAAGGCTATTTCATATGAGAAATTCCTAAGAAACTGAAGATCTCGTACAACGCTGTGTACTACTCCCTTCACAGAATAGTGCAAACAACACTGTATTTCTGATCAGTTTGATGTTATTTTAATGGACCAAAAATTTGCTTTCTAAGTGACCACACATTTCTAAGTGACCCCAAACTTTTGAACGCTAGTGTATATATTACTACTAGTATATTACCATCAGTATTTATATATTCCTGCTACCAGTCAGCCCTGTTTACATGTATATACAGTATTACTACTAGTATATTACCATCAGTATGTATATATTCCTGCTACCAGTCAGCCCTGTTTACATGTATATACAGTATTACTACTAGTATATTACCATCAGTATTTATATATTCCTGCTACCAGTCACTTGTCAGCCCTGTTTACATGTATATAGAGTATTACTACTAGTACATTACCATCAGTATTTATATATTCCTGCTACCAGTCACTTTCCAGCCCTGTTTACATGTTTATTCATTTATCACGCCTACACTGACACTCTTACACTCACACATGTACACGTACATACACACTCACCACCACACACACCTATAATTTACACTGCTGCCATACTGTTTGTTATTATTATTTATCTTGCTACCAGTCAGTCACTTTCTCCTACTCCCTGCCTCCATGTACAGTACATATCTACCTCAATACTCCAGTATCCCTTCACATTGTACATTTGCTACTGGCACTGACTGTGTCAATAGCTTCTTCTCTTATTTCTTGTGTTTCTTTATTATTTATTTATTAGTTATACTATTTTGATATTGAAAACTGCACTGTCGGGCAAGTCTTGCAAGTTAAGCATTTCACTGTTCTTGTGCATGTGAAGCTCAGCACTGAGAGGAAGCTCAGCACTGAGAGGAAGCTCAGGCAGGTAGTTGGATCCGGCAGATCCTGGCTGGCTGGTGGTTCTGGCAGATCCTGGCTGACTGGCGGATCTGGAAGAGTCTGGTTGACTGGCGGATCTGGAAGAGTCTGGTTGACTGGCGGATCTGGAAGAGTCTGGTTGACTGGCGGATCTGGAAGAGTCTGGTTGACTGGCGGATCTGGAAGAGTCTGGTTGACTGGCGGATCTGGAAGAGTCTGGTTGACTGGCAGATCTGGAAGAGTCTGGTTGACTGGCAGATCTGGAAGAGTCTGGTTGACTGGCAGATCTGGAAGAGTCTGGCTGACTGGCAGTTCTGGCTGCTCCATGCTGACTGGCAACTCTGGCTGCTCCATGCTGACTGGCTGCTCCATGCTGACTGGCGACTCTGGCTGCTCCATGCTGACTGGCGGCTCTGGCTGCTCCATGCTGACTGGCGGCTCTGGCTGCTCCATGCTGACTGGCGAACCTGGCTGCTCCATGCTGACTGGCGGCCCTGGCTGCTCCATGCTGACTGGCGGCCCTGGCTGCTCCATGCAGACTGGCAGCTTTGGCGGCATCCTGCAGACTGGCAGCTCTAGCGGCTCCTTGCAGACTAGCGGCTCCTTGCAGACTGGCAGCTCCTTGCAGACTGGCAGTTCTGAACAGGCGGGAGACTCCGGCAGCGCTGTAGAAGCGGAAGGCTCTGGCAGCGCTAAACAGGCGGGAGACTCCGGCAGCGCTGAAGAGGAGGAAGGCTCTGGCAGCGCTGGACAGGCGAGGCGCACTGTAGGCCTGATGCGTGGTGCTGGCACTGGTGGTACTGGGCCGAGGACACGCACAGGAAGCCTGGTGCGGGGAGCTGCTACCGGAGGGCTGGGGTGTGGAGGTGGTACTGGATAGACCGGACCGTGCAGGTGCACTGGAGCTCTTGAGCACCGAGCCTGCCCAACCTTACCTGGTTGAATGCTCTCGGTCGCCCTGCCAGTGCGGCGAGGTGGAATAGCCCGTCTGGGCTATGCAGGCGAACCGGAGACACCGAGCGCAAGGCTGGTGCCATGTAAGCCGGCCTAAGGAGACGCACTGGGGACCAGATGTGTAGAGCCGGCTTCATGGCACTTGGCTCGATGCTCACTCTAGCCCGGCCGATACGCGGAGCTGGAATGTACCGCACCGGGCTATGCACCCGCACTGGAGACACCGTGCGCACCACAGCATAACACAGTGCCTGCCCGGTCTCTCTAGCCCCCCGGTAAGCACAGGGAGTTTGTGCAAGTCTCCTACTTGGCGTAGCCATACTCCCTGTTAGCCCCCCCCCAATACATTTTTGGGGCTGACTCTCGGGCTTCCATCCGCTCTGCCGTGCTAGCGCCTCATAATGCCGCCTCTCCGCTTTCGCCGCCTCCAGCTCCTCTTTGGGGCGGCGATATTCTCCTGGCTGAACCCAGTGTCCTCTTCCGTCTAATTCGTCCTCCCAAGTCCATTTCTCCAAGTAGTGCAGCCTCTCCCACTGCTGCTGCTGCTCCTGCTGCTGCTGCCTCTGTTCCTTCTCCTGCTGCTGCTTTTGCCGTTGCCCGTTACCACGCCGCTTAGTCCTGTTGTGGTGGGTGATTCTGTAACGGCTTTCTTCTATCTCCTCCTCGGACGAGGAGGTGTAGCAAGGATCGGACCAAAATGCGGCGTGTAGATTGCGATCCATGTTTATTAGACTGAAGCAACATGAATCAAAATACAAACACTACAAAACAATAAACGTAACGAAAACCGAAACAGCCTAATACTCGTGCACATAAACACAGAATACGGACACTAAGGACAATCACCCACAAAACACCCAAAGAATATGGCTGCCTAAATATGGTTCCCAATCAGAGACAACGATAAACACCTGCCTCTGATTGAGAACCACTTCAGACAGCCATAGACTTAACTAGATAACCCTACTAAGCCACAAACCCAATACCTAACAAAACCCCAGGACAAAACACACCACATATAAAAACCCATGCCACACCCTGGCCTGACCAAATAAATGAAGATAAACACAAAATACCCCGACCAGGGCGTGACACTATGTTTATTTCATTCATAGGCTACCTGTGTATTTGTTTCCGACCCGCTGTGTTTGTTGTTCAGAAGCGTTGTGGCACATCGGAACCCCCCATACCATATCAGGAGCTGTTACAGAAGGGTGAGCCAGTGGCCAGACACCAGGCTCGCTTCAGAGTAATGGAAGACACTTGAATCAGGTTGGTCACATTTGATCTGGTCAATAATCAAATCCTTAGATTTTGACAAATAGACAAATAGACTGCCATTATAGTTCTGAGTAAACAGCAGAAGTTGACCACTAAACACAATTTGCTAGGTACAGTAAGTGTAGGCATACTGTCTTTATAAGCACATCAATATGCTATTTACAGCATAAAATGTTTTGTTTTAGTAACACAAACACACCCAGCAATTGTTTAATTGATAAATGTATCTACACTCAATTTGGTCAATGTTTGTGAAATGCCCACATGTAGCCTGCATCTGTTGTGACATCATCACTTCTGGGATTATGTCCACATGTAGCCTGCATCTGTAGTGACATCATCACTTCTGGGATTATGTCCACATGTAGCCTGCATCTGTAGGGATATTATCACTTCTGGGATTATGTCCACATGTAGCCTGCATCTGTAGGGATATTATCACTCCTGGGATTATGTCCACATGTAGCCTGCATCTGTAGTGACATCATCACTTCTGGGATTATGTCCACATGTAGCCTGCATCTGTAGTGACATCATCATTTCTGGGATTATGCCCATATGTAGCCTGCATCTGTAGGGATATTATCACTTCTGGGATTATGTCCATATGTAGCCTGCATCTGTAGGGATATTATCACTTCTGGGATTATGTCCACATGTAGCCTGCTTCTGTAGTGACATCATCACTTCTGGGATTATGTCCACATGTAGCCTGCATCTGTAGTGACATCATCACTTCTGGGATTATGTCCACATGTAGCCTGCATCTGTAGTGACATCATCACTTCTGGGATTATGTCCACATGTAGCCTGCATCTGTAGTGACATCATCACTTCTGGGATTATGCCCACATGTAGCCTGCATCTGTAGGGATATTATCACTTCTGGGATTATGTCCATATGTAGCCTGCATCTGTAGGGATATTATCACTTCTGGGATTATGTCCACATGTAGCCTGAATCTGTAGTAACATCATCACTTCTGGGATTATGTCCACATGTAGCCTGCATCTGTAGGGATATTATCACTTCTGGGATTATGTCCACATGTAGCCTGAATCTGTAGTAACATCATCACTTCTGGGATTATGTCCACATGTAGCCTGCATCTGTAGGGATATTATCACTTCTGGGATACGTCCTCCGGGAAAGATCTAACAGTGGACATAAGGAGAGACAAGACGAAACAAAACTAGCGAACTAGACTACCCAGCTGCAGCTAGGCCCAAGCTATGGTAGCTAGCTACTGTCAGATTAGCTAAACACAAGGTCAGTGCAGGTTTTAGCCTACACATAAAACTGAATTAGCTGACAATCGAGATTGCGAGTCAGTCAGGAGGGAAGAGTCATCAACTTCAAAACCTCTCTCCATAGCAAAGCTTATTTTACCTTGCTGTACTGACTACTCAATACTGCCCTTGTTTGTTGTGATTGGATGGCAAAGACAAACCCAAAGGTGGGAAGGCAGGCGACAAGCTAACATCCAGAATCAGCCCATGGAAACGCATTGGCATTATTCTAGTGAGGGTAAAACCTCTCGCTTCAGCACTTCCTTTATGGTTTACACACCAAACCCATCTCCCTGCCTCTCACGTAAACAAAGTTGAGATATCACATCTTCCACTGACAAGAGGTTTCAACTCGCTATTTGCATTTGAGCTTTGATTCCAACAGAATCAGGCATATGGGCACCAAAACACATTCAAATCAAATCAAATGTATTTATATAGCCCTTCTTACATCAGCTGATATATCTAAGTGCTGTACAGAAACCCAGCCTAAAACTCCAAACAGCAAGCAATGCAGGTGTAGAAGCAAGGTGGCTAGGAAAAACTCCCTAGAAAGGCCAAAACCTAGGAAGAAACCTAGAGAGGAACCAGGCTATGAGGGGTGGCCAGTCCTCTTCTGGCTGTGCCGGGTGGAGATTATAACAGAACATGGCCAAGATGTTCAAATGTTCATAAATGAACAAGGAACACACCAGGCAGGTCCGAGATACTGTTGTGAAGAAGTTTAAGCCGGATTTGGATACAAAAAGATTTCCCAAGCTTTAAACATCCCAAGGAGCACTGTGCAAGCGATAATATTGAAATGGAAGGAGTATCAGACCACTGCAAATCTACCAAGACCTGGCCGTCCCTCTAAACTTTCAGCTCATACAAGGAGAAGACTGACTGCAGAGATGCAGCCAAGAGGCCCATGATCACTCTGGATGAACTGCAGAGATCTACAGCTGAGGTGGGAGATTCTGTCCATAGGACAACAATCAGTCGTATATTGCACAAATCTGGCCTTTATGGAAGAGTGGCAAGAAGAAAGCCATTTCTTAAAGATATCCATAAAAAGTGTTGTTTAAAGTTTGCCACAAGCCACCTGGGAGACACACCAAACATGTGGAAGAAGGTGCTCTGGTCAGATGAAACCAAAATTGAACTTTTTGGCAACAATGCAAAACGTTATGTTTGGTGTAAAAGCAACACAGCTGAACACACCATCCCCACTGTCAAACATGGTGGTGGCAGCATCATGGTTTGGGCCTGCTTTTCTTCAGCAGAGACAGGGAAGATGGTTAAAATTGATGGGAAGATGGATGGAGCCAAATACAGGACCATTCTGGAAGAAAACCTGATGGAGTCTGCAAAAGACCTGAGACTGGGACGGAGATTTGTCTTCCAACAAGACAATGATCCAAAACATAAAGCAAAATCTACAATGGAATGGTTCAAAAATAAACATATCCAGGTGTTAGAATGGCCAAGTCAAAGTCCATACCTGAATCCAATCGAGAATCTGTGGAAAGAACTGAAAACTGCTGTTCACAAATGCTCTCCATCCAACCTCACTGAGCTCGAGCTGTTTTGCAAGGAGGAATGGGAAAAAATGTCAGTCTCTCGATGTGCAAAACTGATAGAGACATACCCCAAGCGACTTACAGCTGTAATCGCAGCAAAAGGTGGCGCTACAAAGTATTAACTTAAGGGGGCTGAATAATTTTGCACGCCCAATTTTTCAGTTTTTGATTTGTTAAAAAAGTTTTAAATATCCAATAAATGTCGTTCCACTTCATGATTGTGTCCCACTTGTTGTTGATTCTTCACAAAAAAATACAGTTTTATATCTTTATGTTTGAAGCCTGAAATGTGGCAAAAGGTCGCAAAGTTCAAGGGGGCCGAATACATAAAAATGGAGCTCTATAGGAGAAGCCCTGCCTCTAGCTGTTTGCTTCGAAATTCTAGGGACAATTAGGAGGCCTGCGTCTTGTTTCCGTAGTGTTTGTGTAGGTATGTATGGCAGGACCAAATCGGAAAGATAGGTAGGAGCAAGCCCATGTAACGCTTTGTAGGTTAGCAGTAAAACCTTGAAATCAGCCCTTGCCTTGACAGGAAACCAGAATAGGGAGGCTAGCACTGGAGTAATATGATAAAATCTTTTGGTTCTAGTCAGGATTCTAGCAGCCGTATTTAGCACTAACTGAAGTTTATTCAGTGCTTTATCCGGGTAGCCGGAAAGTAGAGCACTGCAGTAGTCAAACCTAGAAGTAACTAAAGCATGTATTAATTTTTCTGCATCATTTTTGGACAGAAAGTTTCTGATTTTTGCAATGTTACGTAGATGGAAAAAAGCTGTCCTTGAAAAAGTCTTGATATGTTCATCAAAAGATAGATCAGGGTCCAGAGTAACACCAAGGTCCTTAACAGTTTTATTTGAGATGACTGTACAACCATCAAGATTAATTGTCAGATTCAACAGAAGATCTCTTTGTTTCTTGGGACCTAGAACAAGCATCTCTGTTTTGTCCGAGTTTAAAAGTAGAAAGTTTGCAGCCATCCACTTCATTATGAATGAAACACAGGCTTCTTCGAGGGCAATTTTGGGGCTTCACCATGTGTGTCATCCGCATAGCAGTGAAAGTAAACATTATGTTTCGAATGACATCCCCAAGAGGTAAAATATATAGTGAAAACAATATTGGTCCTAAAATGGAACCTTGAGGAACACTGAAATTTACAGTTGATTTGTCAGAGGACAAACCATTCACAGAGACAAACTGATATCTTTCCGACAGATAAGATCTAAACCAGGCCAGAACTTGTCCATGTAGACCAATTTGAGTTTCTAATCTCTCCAAAAGAATGGTGATCGATGGTATCAAAAGCAGCACTAAGGTCTAGGAGCACAAGGACAGATGCAGAGCCTTGGTCTGACGCCATTAAAAGGTCATTTACCACCTTCACAAGTGCAGTCTCAGTGCTATGATGGGGTCTAAAACCAGACTGAAGCATTTCGTATACATTGTTTGTCTTCAGGAAGACAGTGAGTTGCTGCGCAACAGCTTTTTCTAAAATGTTGACATTATTATACTGTAATAGAGAAGTTCACTTTTCCAACAATACCCTTTTTATGTCTCAACTACTCAGATTACGTGCAGAGCAGACACTACTGAAATGGAAGTATCAAATAACATTGATTATGCAAAGTGAATGCTCAGTTTATCGGGGTACCACATACCGCTAGCAGCATTTTAGCCAAAGACTGTTATTCCAGCAGTCTAGTTTGTGTTTTATAAATGTGCAATAAGCATGAAACACAATTATATAAGGAATTGGCAACTCGTTCTCATTCTGAGAAATAAGGTAGGCCACTTGATTTAAACATTGTAACAAAGTGAACAGGCTAACATGATTTTCAAATAGTTGGAGACAGACAGAAGGGTGTGTTCATAACAATTCAACTGTTCAACCTTGTAAGCTAGCAAATAGATCCAAAACTTGGCTAAACTTGAAATATAAAGATTAGCTGGCTAATCACTAGCATGTGGGCTTGAGAGATTGTTGATGAGACCTGTGTTCATTTTCTATAGCCTAATGCCTGTTACAAGAAGTTAGTCATTATTCGTGAATGTGCATTATGCATGTTATTCCATCACTCTCCTTCTTGGTCAAATAGCCCTTGCACAGCCTGGAGGTGTGTTGGGTCATTGACCTGTTGAAAAACAAATCATAGTCCCACTGAGTGCAAACCAGATGGGACGGCTTATCGCTGCAGAATTTTGTGGTAGCCACACTGGTTAATTGTGCCTTTAATTCTAAATAAATAATCAGCCAAGCACCCCCACACCATCACACCTCCTCCTCCATGCTTCTCGGTGGGAACCACACATGCAGAGATCATCCGTTCACCTACTCTGTGTCTCACAAAGACACGGCGGTTGGAACCAAAAATCTAAAAGTTGGACTCATCAGACCAAAGGACAGATTTCCACTGGTCCAATATCCATTGCTCGTGTTTCTTGGCGCAAGCAAGTCTCTTGTTCTTATTGGTGTCCTTTAGTACTGGTTTCTGTGCAGCAATTCGACCATGAAGGTCTGATTCACGCAGTCTCCTCTGAACAGTTGATGTTGAGATGTGTCTGTTACTTTTATTTGGGCAGCAATTCCTGAGGCTGGCAACTGTAATGACCTTATAACTCCGCGTCTTCCTTTCCTGTGGCGGTCCTCATGAGAGCTAGTTTCATCATAGCGCTTGATAGTTTTTGCAACTGCACTTGAATAAACTTTCAAAGTTTTTTACATTTTCTGGATTGACTGACCTTCATGTCTTAAAGTATTGATGGACCGTCATTTCTATTTGCCTATTTGAGCTGCTCTTGTCATAATATGGACTTGGTCTTTTACCAAATAGGGCTATGATCTGTATGCCACCCCTACCTTGTCACAACACAACTGATTGGCTCAAACGCATTGAGAAGGAAATCAATTCCACAAATGAACTTTTAACAAGGCACACCTGTTAACTGAAATGCATTCCAGGTGACTACCTCGTGAAGCTGGTTGATAGAATGTCAAGAGTGTGCAAAGCTGTCATCAAGGCAGGGGCTACCTTGAAGAAACTCAAATATAAATATATTTTGATTTGTTTAGCACTTTTTTGGTTACTACATGATTCCATATATGTGTTATTTCATAGTTTTGATGTCTTCACTATAGTTCTACATTGTAGAAAATAGTAAAAATAAAGAAAAACCCTTGAATGAGTAGGTGTGTCCAAACTTTTGACGTGTACTGTATATCTTGAATCGCCCATAAGTAGATTTTTAGGACATATCGCCCGGCCCTACCCACATGCTCACCCCTCCATCCATAGTGCCTGCATTACTGTTTGCCACATGGCCGTAAATTGTACCAATTTGTTTTTATCGGTCGCTAACCTTTCTTAAAGAGCAATATGAAAAACAAGGCCAAATCAGGAAGTTCAGCCCCTTGTTAAAATAACATTGGCCTAACAATGGCAAGCTGGACCAATGTGCCGTGTCCCGCATTCTGAACAGCTCCCGGCAGCGTGGCTAGGCTAACAGTAGCTAGCCCACTCCCTAGCAATAGCACTCTGGAGGGTGGAGGTTCAAAGGAAAAATGCCCAGAATCGTTCTGAAGTTACCTGAAGGCACAGATCTAGGGTCAGCTCAACCTTGTATCAGCATACACCTATTTTGAGGAGCTAAAATGGGCCACAACAAGTGGACGGTTCTGATTATTTTGTACCACTAGTCAGTGAAGGGCTCTTAGGAGGACGGAGGAGCTCTTAACAGGGAGCGGCTCACTCTCTCCAGACAGATTTATGAGCTCGGGAGATTTTTAAATGGCAAGTGTTTAAGTGTAGTATTTACATGAAGGCCAGAGGCAGGGAGGAGGGAGACTAGTCTTTGTTAATATCTCCCTTGGGTTAAGGAGCCAAGCGTTGTCATTGGCTGAGAGTGGCACCTTGGAGCTGGTTACATGTGTGACTGGGCTACCGAGTGGCGCAGCAGTCTAAGACACAGCATCTTAGTGCTAGAGGTGTCACTACAGTCTGTGGTTCAAATCCAGGCTGTATCACATCCGGCCATGATTGAGAGTCCCATAGGCCATCATTGTAAATAAGAATTTGTTTTTAACTGGCTTGCGTAGTTAAATAGTGTGTGTGTAACCCAGCATGTTGTCCGTTAATTATGGATTAGCAGCACAAAGAGACAATTGTATTTTCTCTGTGCCACGGCCACTCTGTTGTTGATGATTAAAGTGGCAATGTTTTGTTCATTTTTCCTTGAGATAATTGTATTTTTGAAAATATGGTTATTTGTGATTTGTGTGTCTGCATCTTAACAGCATGGAGATCTGTGTCCGCAGGCTGCGGATTTAAGGGGTCTGTTCTTGCCAGGTAAGTGTAAATTAAATGAATACATGAAATGTCACTACAGGTAGGTGGTAGCAGACAACGACTGTGCTATTACGACCCCTGCGATCTCTCTCACACAAATCCACTCATGCACACACCCACACGCTGTTCCTTCACTAATTAACGGCTCCTGTCCGCTTTACCTCTGCCAGGAACTATTTTCTGCTTCCAGTATCTCTCTCTTCCTCCCCTTTCTACCCCTCTCTCATCTCTCTACTCCACAGAGAGCTGAGGATGAGCGATGGGCGAACACACCAAACGATGTGTAAAAAACAAACAGTAGACTCCCTCCTGCCCAGCCTGCACGCCTGTGTCTGTGTGCCCACCTTGGTGCCACTC
>NC_092165.1:54960723-55000723 GCF_045791955.1 Oncorhynchus clarkii lewisi | reverse complement strand
CGCAAGGCGGAGCTGGGGAAGTCAATGAGCTAAAATATGCCCCTTGATCATAGTAGATAAGGGTGGACTGAGGACAGAGAGAACAGGGGGAGGAAGGGGCGGATGAAGTGTGTGAAATATGCCCTGTGAATAATCAACAGCCAAATCAATTTGTTCAACAAGCGAAGGAGTAGGAGAGGAGGAGTGGAGAGGAGAGGTAGGAATGTGTTGGAGGGGTGGTGAGTGACAGAGTCCATTTCTCAACATTCCTGTGTGTGGACTGGAAAACAAGGCAGGAAACAAGAAAGGGCGATAGAGCCAGAGTCTTATTGGAGGGAAGGGAAGGCTTGCCTGCTGTGAGAAGTGGCCTGTTGTGCCCTGTTCAATAAAGCGGCCATTTTATGACCTCACCTCTGGGCAGTTTGTTTTTTAATACTCTCACTCCTCTCTCTACAGCTCCATAACAGCTGCCACTCTCCTTGTCTATGCCGTTTATGTCTATCAGGTCTGCCTGCATTCATGTCTGTCTGTCCGTCTCGCTCTCTCAAAAAAAAAGCCAACAAAAAAACATTCTTCAGATTAGCTGCATTTTATTCTTGCTTTCATATCCCATTGGCCTTTTGAATTCATTTCATCATGTCAAGTAAAATAAATAATCCTCCCTTGAAGATCATTCATTTGGGAATGGAAAGACTGTTGGGAGGAAAGAGGGGAAAAAAGAACTAAAAGTTCACATTACACTCTTGTGCTATCTAGAACCTAAAAGGGTTCTTCGCCTGTCCTCATAGGAGAACCCTCATGGGGACAGAGAACCCCTATGGGGACATAAGGGTTCTCCTGTGGAGACAGCCGAAGAACCCTTTCAGGTTCTAGAAAGCACTTTTCCTTTCTAAGAGTATATTTTTTGTTCTTTTTTCTAAGAGTGTAGGTAGGGCGTGTGTACCTGAGTGTACCTGTGCGGCCCAAAAAGAATCAATTAAAAGGTGATGCTAGTTAGCCCAAGCAGCATTCATGGCTTATCAAGCTAAATAATATGGCCAGGGGAGGGTAAGTGTTATTGTGCTCGGATTGGATATACCAAGGGCAATCAGGGGAGAGGTAGGCAATGTCTTAGTGGTGCTTGGCCCAGCCAAGCTCTATAATAGGCTCTCCCTTTTGCTATTACCCTGCAGGCTATGGCACAGGGCCAAGGCAACACAAAATACAAATACAAAAGGAGGGAGAGGGAAAAGATAGAGCGAGTGGGAGGGGAAAGATAGAAACAACAAAGAGTCAGGGAGGGTTTGAGTGGCAGGAGGAAGACTGTAGACTTTGGGCGCTCTGAGCCACTGACATTTAAAGAGTGTCCGATAGCTTTTGACTGGCCCCCTTGAAAAGTTCAAATGTGGAGAGATATCCGAGGAGGAAACGCTAGACTGTTTGTTCTCTGGCTTTCCTTGTATCTTTTCGATTCGCCCTCTGTTTTCATTCCCGTGCACCATCACCAACCAGCTAGTCCAGATAGACCTGTTCATGGCATTTTCAGACTGGTCTGTATAATAAACACAATCATCAAACATCCAGTTTATCCTCATGTACAGACACCATACTGCCTACAATGTTTCCATATGTGACCCGTTTCAGGAAGCTAGGTGTACGTCGCACCTAGAACATGTGGACTTTCATGTGTCTTCTGGAACATGTGGACTTTCATGTGCCTTCTAGAACATGTGAACTTTCATGTGCCTTCTAGAACATGTGAACTTTCATGTGCCTTCTAGAACATGTGAACTTTCATGTGCCTTCTAGAACATGTGGACTTTCATGTGTCTTCTAGAACATGTGAACTTTCATGTGTCTTCTAGAACATGTGGACTTTCATGTGCCTTCTAGAACATGTGAACTTTCATGTGCCTTCTAGAACATGTGGACTTTCATGTGTCTTCTGGAACATGTGGACTTTCATGTGTCTTCTGGAACATGTGGACTTTCATGTGTCTTCTGGAACATTTGGACTTTCATGTGTCTTCTAGAACATGTGAACTTTCATGTGTCATTATAACAAACTTGTAGTCCATCTGTAAATACAAATGAAACTGTTAAATTACTAGCATCGTTGGTTAGCCACGGAAAAAAACAGGAACCATCCTGCCTGCCATGATTGGCTGAGATAATGGGTGGCCTGAACATGCCAGAAGTTTGGATTGGTCTGCCATGTGCATGTGTCTGTCTATAACGTGACCTGCTCAGTATGTATGATAGTCCTTTCTACTGTAGCGTTTGTGAAAGATATAACGTTAGCCTTCGAGAACTTCAAAAGTTTTGCTACTTTTCTCAACAATGTTGATGCCCTGAATTTAGCAAGGGCTGTCGACAGATCAGTTGGAAAAAGTTGTGATGGGCTACTTTCTACACGCGCCATGGTCAGTGTGAACCGGAGTGACTTAATACAATGCGGGCCAACAAGATGTAGCTACAAACAAAATGGAGGTAAACGCTTCCAGTCTGCCATGAAGCATTCATCCATGTATACAGGTAAGAGTCTAGCTACATTTTCAGAAATTATGAGTTTCTAATTTTGTCAGAAAGTCATTTTCATTACAAGTTAAAGCGTACTGTTAGTTAGCTAGCAAACGTTAGCTTGCTGGCTTGCTAGCTAGTGTTACGTGCATGATCTGTGTAGTAATATGTGACCCGATTCAGAAAAATAGGTGTATGTCGCAAGTCACGACTCCACAGGAGAGCTGTTGAATGTTAAAAAAAAATGTTTTAATCCCCCAAAAAAAATTTGGGGCAGAAATGCCTTCTCGAACATGTGAACTTTCATGTGCCTTAATAACAAACTTGTATGCCATCTGTAAATACGAATAAAAGTATTACATTACTAGCCTTGTTGGTTAAGCCACAGAAACAGTTAGCAACTTTCCCACTAGCCATGATTGGCTGAGATAATGAATGGGTTGGACATGCCGAGAGGAGTTGGAATTGGTCTGCCATATTGAAGGCTTCTGTCTATTTTGAGCTCGTCAGTCTGTGTTGGTAATCCTGTTCGAACGAGGCTTTAAAAAAATGTAATGTGTAGTGGAGCTGTATAAGTGTTGCTCTCCACTTTCTGGAGGATCACGTTTTGAAATCAGTGGAATTAGAGTATGATAGCTAAAGAGATGGAGAAAACAACAGTCTCCGGATTACATCTTCAAACTAAGGGCAACCGTGAAATGGAATTCCTGACAGAGTATACAGGTAAAATAGTCTAGTGTTACCTACCTACATTTTCAGATATTACACATTTCTAATTTTGACAGAAAGTGATTTCATTTCAAGCTAAAGTGTACTGTTGGCTAGCTAGTCAACGTTAGCTGGCTAGCTAACTATATGTCTTTAGCTAAAGTGTACTGTTAGCTAGCTAGTCAACGTTAGCTGGCTGGCTCCCTAGCTGACGTTATTATTTGTTTCCCAGAGCCGTTTGCTTTCTAGTTAGAGCCTAAAGTTAGCTAGCTAACATTTTTTGGTCAGCTCCCAGCACTGTGGCATTATTGGCACTTTGTTCATTGTTGTTTAACTAGCTAACGTTAGCTGGCTGACTCGATCGCTAACATTACGTGACGCGTGTGATCTTAAGCATTGTTTACCTAGCTAGGTTAATTGTTTACCTAGCTAGCTAGCTATATATTTGTTTGTGAGAAGTGTATCTTTAATACCATGTATAACACTTGTATTTTCATCAACATTTATGATGAGTATTTCTGTAAATTGATGTGGCTCTCTGCAAATTGACCAGATGTTTTTGGAACTACTGAACATAATGCTCCCAATGTATACTGAGATTTTTTTATATAAATATGAACTTTACCAAACAAAACATACATGTATTGTGTAACATGAAGTCCTATGAATGTCATCTGATGAAGATCATCAAAGGTTAGTGATTAATTCTATCTCTATTTCTGCTTTTTGTGACTCCACTCTTTGGCTGGAAAAAAGGCTGTGTGTGTTTTTGTGACTTGGCTCTGACCTAACATAATTGTTTGTGGTGCTTTCGCTGTAAAGCTTATTTGAAATCGGACAATGTGGTGGGATTAACAACAAGATTACATTTAAAATGGTACAAGATACATTTACAGTGGGGAGAAAAAGTATTTGATACACTGCCGATTTTGCAGGTTTTCCTACTTACAAAGCATGTAGAGGTCTGTAATTGTTATCATAGGTACACTTCAACTGTGAGAGACGCAATTTAAAACAAAATTCCAGAAAATAACATTGTATGATTTTTAAGTAATTAATTAGCATTTTATTGCATGACAGAAATATTTGATCACCTACCAACCAGTAAGAATTCCGGCTCTCACAGACCTGTTAGTTTTTCTTTAAGAAGCCCTCCTGGTCTCCACTCATTACCTGTATTAACTGCACCTGTTTGAACTCATTACCTGTATGAAAGACACCTGTCCACACACTCAATCAAACAGACTCCAACCTCTCCACAATGGCCAAGACCAGAGAGCTGTGTAAGGACATCAGGGATACAATTGTAGACCTGCACAAGGCTGGGATGGGCTACAGGACAATAGGCAAGCAGCTTGGTGAGAAGGCAACAACTGTTGGCGCAATTATTAGAAAATGGAAGAAGTTCAAGATGATGGTCAATCACCCTCGGTCTGGGGCTCCATGCAAGATCTCACCACGTGGGGCATCAATGATCATGAGGAAGGTGAGGGATCAGGCCAGAACTACACGGCAGGACCTGGTCAATGACCCGAAGAGAGCTGGGGCCACAGTCTCAAAGAAAACCATTAGTAACACACTACGCCGTCATGGATTACAATCCTGCAGCGCACGCAAGGTCCCCCTGCTCAAGCCAGCGCATGTCCAGGCCCGTCTGAAGTTTGCCAATGACCATCTGGATGATCCAGAGGAGGAATGGGAGAAGGTCATGTGGTCTGATGAGACAAAAATAGGACTTTTTGGTCTAAACTCCACTCGCAATGTTTGGAGGAAGAAGAAGGATGAGTACAACCCTAAGAACACCATCCCAACCATGAAGCGTGGAGGTGGAAACATCATTCTTTGGGGATGCTTTTCTGCAAAGGGGACAGGACGACTGCACCGTATTGAGGGGAGGATGGATGGGGACAAATATTGCGAGATCTTGGCCAACAACCTCCTTCCCTCAGTAAGAGCATTGAAGATGGGTCGTGGCTGGGTCTTCCAGCATTACAATGACCCGAAACACACAGCCAGGGCAACTAAGGAGTGGCTCCGTAAGAAGCATCTCAAGGTCCTGGAGTGGCCTAGCCAGTCTCCAGACCTGAACCCAATAGAAAATCTTTGGAGGGAGCTGAAAGTCTGTATTGCCTAGCGACAGCCCCGAAACCTGAATGATCTGGAGAAGATCTGTATGAAGGAGTGGGCCAATGTCCCTGCTGCCGTGTGTGCAAACCAGGTCAAGAACTACAGGAAACGTATGATCTCTGTAATTGCAAACAAAGGTTTCTGTACCAAATATTAAGTTCTGCTTTTCTGATGTATCAAATACTTATGTCATGCAATAAAATGCAAATGTATTACTTAAATATCATACAATGTGATTTTCTGGGTTTGAGGTGTACCTATGATAAAAATAACAGACCTCTACATGCTTTGTAAGTAGGAACACCTGCAAAATCGGCAGTGTATCAAATACTTGTTCTCCCCACTGTATGTTTGAGGAATTTTAATTATAAGATTTCTGTTGTTTTGAATTTGGCGCCCTGCACTTTCACTGGCTGTTGTCATATTGATCCGATTAACGGGATTTTAGCACTAAGAAGTTTAAAAGGGTGTGAACGATGTTGAATGGGGGTAGACAAAGAGGAGCTCTCCAGTAGGCGTACAGAAATATTCAAGGGCCATTATCTCAAAATTGGTGTTAAAAGTTTATCAACTTTCAAAGCAGAATTACTTTCCCATTGTTCCTCAACTGCAGTTTATGATATACAGTTTTCTAGCTTTTCTAGAGTCTCTACTTTTATCTAATGTTTAAAATAAAAAAAACAATTAAAAACATTGCTACCTAGGACCAAATCCAGGTGGTAGGTCACATATTGCCTACCCTCACTCTCATTCCTTCCAGGAAGCTGGAAGGATTGTTTTGACAGTCCATTCTGTTTTTAGTCAATCGTGTGTAAAGCCAATCCATGTGGAAAGGATCTGTCTGACTTTTGGGGAGAAAGAGCAGAGCGGTGAACCCCCCACAGGTGTGTGTGTGTGTGTGTGTGTCTTCTGCCTGGCCTGGCCATAAGGGAGAGGAGAGGAATCGATGCTCTAAGGTTGAGGCGGCCGCTGAGAAGTGGATAATTAAAGTTCAAAAACAGCCCAGCGGGTCCTTCCTGCTTCCTGTGTGTGTGTGTGTGTGTGTGTGTGTGTGTGTGTGTGTGTGTGTGTGTCAAAATCAAATCGAATCAAATTTGATTGGTCGCATACACATATTTAGCAGATGTTATTGCAGGTGTAGACAAATGCTTGCGATCCTAGCTCCAACAATGCAGTAATATCTAACAATACACACAAATCCAAAAAAGTGGCAATATTAGAGCAAGCAATGTCAGAGTCCAGATAATAAATGTATCTGTATACGTGATGGTATATTTAGACATTATGGACAGTATGTATGTGGATAGAATATATAGTATATCTGTAGAATACATAGGATAGAATAGTATATGTACAGCAATAATTAAATATGATGGCCTTGACTAGAATATAGTATAAACATATGAAGTGGGTGAAACAGTATGTAAACATATTACATATTTAAGTGACCAGTGTTGCATGTCTACGTACATAGGGCAGCAGCCTCTAAGGTGCAGGGTTGAGTAACCGGGTGGTAGCAGGCTAGAGACAGTAACTAAGTTCGGGGCAGGGTACTGGGTGGAGGCCGGCTAGTGATGACTATTCAACAGTCTGATGGCCTTGAGATTGAAGCTGTTTTTCAGTCTCTCGGTCCCACACTGCTATCAAGAACCAAAAGGTTTTTTTGTCATCCAGAAGGAGAGGTCAGTGTAGGTGCATCAAGGCTGCAGTCTTAGAAAAAAGGGTTCCAAATGGTTCTTCGGCTGTCCCCATAGGAGAACCCTTTTTAGTTCCAGGTAGAACCCTCTGTGGAAAGGGTTCTACATTGAACCCAAAGGGTTCTGCCTGGAACCAAAAGGGTTCTAACTGGAACAAAAAAGTTATTCAATGGGTAGAATGTTCTTCAATGTAGAACCCTTTCCACAGAGGGTTCCACCTGGAACTAAAAAGGGTTCTCCCATGGGGACAGCCGAAGAACCCTTTTGGAAGCCTTTTTTCTAAGACTGCAGCCTTGATGCACCTACTGTATACTGACCTCTCCTTCTGGACGACAGCGGGGTTGAACAGGCCATGGCTTGGGTGGCTGAGGTCCTTGATGATATTCTTGGCCTTGCTGTGAAACTAGGTGCTGTAGATGTGTGCCCCTAGTGATGTGTTGGTCAGACCACACCAGCCTCGGAAGAGACATGCATTTGAGGGCGGTCCTTGGACAGGATTGTGTCGAGGCACAGATCTGGGGAAGGGTACCAACACATTTCTGCAGCATTGAAGGTCCCCAAGAACACAGTGGCCTCCATCATTCTTAAATAGAAGAACTTTGGAACCACCAAGACTCTTCCTAGAGCTGGCCGCCAGGCCAAATTCAGCAATCGGGGGAGAAAGGCCTTGGGTCAGGGGAGTGACCAAGAACCCGATGGTCAATCTGACAGAGCTCCAGAGTTCTTCTGTCTACTTCGGTATTACGCAACAAGCTTGGCACACCTGTATTTGGGGAGTTACTCATATTCTTCTCTGCAGATCCTCTCAAGCTCTGTCAGGTTCGATGGGGAGCGTCGCTGCACAGCTATTTTCAGGTCTCTCCAGAGATGTTCGATTGCGTCTGGATCTGGCTGGGTCACTCAATGACATTCAGAGACTTGTCTCGAAGCCATTCCTGCATTGTCTTGGCTGTGTGCTTAGGGTCATTGTCCTGTTAGAAGGTGAACCTTCGCACCAGTCTGAGGTCCTAAGCGGTCTGGAGCAGGTTTTCATCAAGGATCTCTCTGTACTTTGCTCCGTTCATCTTTCCCTCGATCCTGACTAGTCTCCCAGTCCTTGCCGCTGAAAAACATCCCCACAGCATCATGCTGCCACCAGTATGCTTCTCATGGTCTGAGAGTCTTTACGTGCATTAAAATTTAATGATTTTGGTGCCTATTCGGCGATGGCTATTTAACAGATCACTTCTCGCCGTGGACCCTTGTTAATACCAAACCATGTTCCTTGGGATGGAAGCGATTCAGCATTTTCAGAGGAATGCCTTAAAAATATAAACATACAAGGATGAAAAATAAACAAGAGCAGACAATCAGAGTATTTTCCATGAAATGTATAATTATTAGTTGTGCGAACCAAAACTTATTTTCAGTGTATTTCAGTTTTTTCAAATAATGTGGCCTGAATGAACTACTTAGCCTATTATTTGAAAGTATTTTCAAATACTTATTTCAAATACAATTTTCAAATACCTGGGTTAAATGTATGGGAGTGTATTTGAGTATTTTCAAATCCATGCCAATACTTTCCAAGTGGATTTCCAAACACATTCCAATATTCAACCACTTCTCTTTTCGTAATGTATGTGAAAGTACTGTAATTGAGATATTTAAAATAGTATTTGAACCCTGTCTTGCATATAAGACCAGAGAAGATGGAGGGGGGAGGAGCTAGGGAACTAGTCGTACCTGCCGGCCGGTAGCTGCACCAATAGGAAAGCATGGGACTGATCGGCTGTTAGCCCTCTGAGCTAAAGCCAAGATTAGTTATGGGAGCTAACACACGTCATTGGGTCTCCGTCGAGGTTACTGGTTGTGTGATCGTAGTTCACTGAACCCTCTTCCGTTACACACACGGAGGGCAAGGCCACCAAGCAAGGTTGGTTCTATCGGGAGATGGTATGGTGATGGGAAAATGCTCTGCTCCAGTGCCTTTTGTGAAGCAGCTGTGATGTCTTCTGGTTTCCATGAGTTTGATACCATTCCGTTCACTATTACGAGCCGTCCTCCCATCACCAGCCTCCTCTATTGTGCACATACAGAATTTATAAGTACTGTGTGTAGGTTAGTGCGTGTGCTTATTTTGTACATACAGTTGAAGTCTGAAGTTTACATACACCCAATCCAAATATATTTGAACTCAGTTTTTCACAATTCCTGATATTTAATCCTAGTAAAAATTACATGTCTTAGGTCAGTTAGGAACACCACTTAATTTTAAGAATGTGAAATGTCAGAATAATAGTAAAGGGAATGATTTATTTCAGCTTTTATTTTTTTCATCACATTCCACATTCCTGGGTCAGAAGTTTACATACACTCAATTAATATTTGGTAGCGCTGCCTTTAAATTGAATAACTTGGGTCAAACTTTCAGGGAGCATTCCACAAGCTTCCCACAATACGTGTGGTGAATTTCGGCTCATTCCTCATGACACTGCTGGTGCAACTGAATTAGGTTTGTGGGCCTCCTTGCTCGCACACGCTTTTTCGGTTCTGCCCACAAATTTTCTATAGGATTGAGGTCGGTGCTTTGTGATGGCCACTTCAATACCTTGACTTTGTTGTCCTGAAGCCATTTTGCCACAACTTTGGAAGTACGCTTGGGGTTATTGTCCATTGTCCTTCCGACTGCACATGTAAACTTCAACTGCACATGTACTGCACTGCATGTACAATCAAACATCTGCGCCTGTGAGCGCGTGTGTAAATGTGCACGCACGTGTGTGTGTACATGTAAGCAAGTGTGTGTATGCATGCATGTGCCTGTGTGTGTCCACTGTGTGTGTCCACTATCCCCTATATCTACTAGGCACAGCAGCACTGACCACATGCCTCAGGCCCTCGCGGGAGCATTAGTGTGTGAAGAGCGTTTGAGACAATAAATATGAGATGACCGGGAGGATGCGAGGCTGTAGCTGCCGATCGATCCCCCCTCACTGTGTCCTCTGTAGAGCAGATTGGAAGGGAGGGATTACCCATGATTCAGAGAGAGAGAGAAAGAGAGAGAGGTGGCAATGCAGAGAGGGGATGGACACTGAGTGAAAGACAGCCAAACAGGAGTCCAATTAAGTGGCGTCCCGGTGGATGCGACCACCCCAACGCTGTTGCTTCCAAGGACACACTGCTTGGTCACGTCACACACACACACACACACACACACACACACACACACACACACACACACACACACACACACACACACACACACACACACACACACACACACACACACACACACACACACACACACACACACAAGCCCCATTTTACCAACAGGGCCATAAAGTGCAACAAAAGCCTAGGTGTTGCCCATCTTCACCACTAGCCCCTGGGTACTTATTCCTGTATTTTCTGTCTGTCTGTGCTAGTTTGTTTTGTTCATTCAAACCTACCAGTGGTTTCCCTTACTCCTGTCTTTGCTATAGTCCCTGTTTTCTAGTTTCCCGGTTTTGACCTTTCCTGTATGCCCTGACCCTGAGCCTGACCCTGACCCTGACCCTGACCCGCCTGCAGTCCTGTAGCTTTGCCCCTACTCTGGATGCTGCTCCGGTGCCTTACACCCTACTCTGGATTATTGACCCCTGCCTGCCTTGACCTGTCGTTTGCCTGCCCCTGTTTAAAGAATAAACATTTGTTTCTTCAACACTTTCTGCACCTGGATCATACCTTAAAACGTGATAGTTATGCAACACCCAGTGCCTCTGTGTGGAAAAGAAATTGCCCCCTTACACTCAATAACTGGTTGTGCAACATTTAGCTGCAATGACTCCAACCAAACGCTTCCTGTAGTTGTTGATCAGTCTCTCACGTCGCTGTGGAGGACTGTGCAGCACTATTCTGTGCAGAACTGCTTTCAAGCATGAACTGCTTTTTTCAACATCTGAATTGGGATTAGGTCTGGACATAAACTAGGCCATTGAAAACCTTCACATTTTTGGCGTTTTAGCCATTTTCATGTAGACTTGATTGTGTGTTTAGGATCATTGTCTTGCTGCATGACCCAGCTACACTTCAGCTTCAGCTCACAGACGGATGGCCTGACATTCTCCTGTATCATTTTCTGATACAGAGCAGAATTCCTGGTTCCTTCTATGTAGGCAAGTCGTCCAGGTCCTGAGGTAGCAAAGCATCCCCAAAACCATCACACTGCCACCACCATGCTTGACCGTTGGTATGAGGTTCTTACTGTGGAATGCAGTGTTTTGGTTTTCGCCAGACATAATGTAACCCATGTTGTCCAAAAAAAGTTACACTTTTGACTCATCTGTCCACAGAACATTCTTCCAAGAGTCTTTATGATCATCCAGGTGCTTTTTGGCAAACTTGATCCACTTTTTGGACATCAAACCTCCCAGGCAGACTGCTCTCCAGTGAGCCCTCTGACACAGAAAGGAGCCCACACACGGAAAATGGCACAAGGATATGTTAGTAAATGTGTGCCATGTAGTCTAAGCCACAACAAGAGATAGATACAGAGAGAAAGACAGACAGAGGCAGAGAGAGGGAGGGGGAGAAGAGAAAAGTAACGCTAGTTTTTGAGCTTGTGAAAAAAATGGAACTGACTCGTTCAGAGGCCCTGCTGTTCCTTTTCGAGGGCCGTCTCAGATCCAATCTGGCCCAGGATGCAAATAACGAACTCGACAAGGTTCTGCATGCGAGTATGTGTGTGAGTGTGTGTGCAGGCGGGGAAGCTGAGGGATTGGTTGCCACGGAGATTCTGACATTTCGGGCCCCATTCCCTGCTGCCCTCAGTTTAGCCTCAACAAGGCAGAGAAAACGCTCAGAGGCGGGCAGGCTAATTTAGCATCCCCCCTCTCCTTTCCCTGTTTCTCTACTCCCCCCTTTCTCTCTCTACTGCTGTCACCCTCTCCCACTTTCGTTCTACAGTATTTGCCTCTCCTGTCCTGTCTTCTCCCCTTCTCTTCTCTTTCTCTCTGCATCCTCGCTCACTAATTTTCCCTCTTTTTCTCCCTCGCTCTCTCTCTAGTAGTATGATGTGGGTAGGCCAGCCTGCGTGCACCAACAGGCTATAGTGCTATTAATCTAATCTCGTTACAGCCAAACAGGGCCTCTGGTAATTAGCAGGGAATTTTAATGAGCTTATCAGGTCAAAAACAGCTTACTCCTTTAGGATCCTACTTGTGTAGAAATTAGCCGGAGAGTCTCGCAGACAAACACACACATTACAAGAACACATTATGCACACCGATGATACTGTGAGATTCATTAAAAAGCAACATACTCCCGACAAACTTTCCTCTCTTCTTGAGGAAAAGGATTAGAGGGCTTTACATTAGTCGCTTGACAAAAATGCATAATGAATGGAGTAAAGCAACTGTGGTGATATGCAACTAGATGTAATGTGCAAATGAAAGAGTAGCTTGAGGGGGAAGACGACCGGCCATGGTAGACAAAGAGTGGAATCAATAAGTGCGTCATTCACACAAACAAGGTGTTTCCTGGGAGCGTAGTGAGATAACACTGTTGAAAAAAAATAAAGTTATATTTCCCCCAAGGGTATGAAGAAGAAGAAGAAGCCTTTGGGTTATAAGATGCCCCGGGAACATTACCACTTCTGTTCAAGCAGTAGAAATATCTCTTGTGAAATATCTGGGTAATTAGTTCTGGGGAAGTTGCTGCGAGATGGAGAGGCGAGCGAGGTACATTGATTATGCATTGCAACAGCTGTACCAACAGGATTATACTACATTTTTTCATCGCTCGTCGGCCATCTTTGCATTTCATTTTCGCTTCCTTTTTCTTTTTTCTCTCTTGACCCGATGCTCCCGTCTAAATAAAAACACAGCTCTATAAAGCAGAGGGATAACCCAAGTGTGGAAATGGAATTAAACAAATAGCACTGGGTTTGTGCAAGGTATGTGATGGGAGACTAAAGAGGAAAGGGATTGTGGAGAAACCAGGGTGGAGAGGGAGGGGGTGGGCAGTTTAAATCAATTTCCTGTGTTTCATGTGTGTTGTTATGTGTTAATAACATTTAGACTATGTTACCAGGCAGGCTATGCTGGAGGGGGGCAGGTGGTTGAAGAATGCCTTGCATGGCTAAACGAGGAGTTTTCTAGCTGAAGTATATGTTCATTGAAAGTAGTTAAACCTACACCCCAGTTTGTTATTATACAAGGAACAAACATAACATGGTGTCAGAATGGTAGTCGCTATGACGAGACAGAGATAAGAATGGAGGAACATTCTACCACAAGTCAAGTGACGTGAGTAGTCGAAGATGGTAGCTTGCAAGAGTGAGGGCAACGAGCCACAGCAGCGAGAGTGACAGCAGCGAGAGGGACAGCAGCGAGAGTGACAGCAGCGAGAGTGACAGCAGCGAGAGGGACAGCAGCGAGAGGGACAGCAGCGAGAGGGACAGCAGCGAGAGGGACAGCAGCGAGAGGGACAGCAGCGAGAGGGACAGTAGCGAGAGTGACAGCGGAGAGAGCGACAGCGGAGAGAGAGACAGCGGAGAGAGAGACAGCGGAGAGAGTGACAGCGGGGAGAGCGACAGCGGAAAGAGCGACAGCGGAGAGAGCGACAGCGGAGAGAGCGACAGCGGAGAGAGAGACAGCGGAGAGAGCGACAGCGGAGAGAGCGACAGCGGGAGAGCGACAGCGGGAGAGCGACAGCGGTGAGAGCGACAGCGGCGAGAGCGACAGCGGCGAGAGTGACAGCAGAGAGAGTGACAGCAGTGAGAGTGACAGCAGCGAGAGTGACAGCAGCGAGAGTGACAGCAGCTAGAGTGACAGCAGCGAGAGCGAGGCTGCATTGGAATCTGTTGACGAGCAAGTTGATGAGCAACACACTGAAGTAAGGGAAATTGACACTGTTCCTGTTCTCCGTCATGGATAGGCTTAGTCCTCCTACTCCTATGCAGTTAACAGGCAATTTAGCTGACAATTGGAAACGTTTCATGCAGAGATTCAATATCTACCAAGCAGCCAGTGGTGCAGGGGGAGATGATGACAAATTGAATGCTTCCATTGTTCTGCATATTATTGGAGAGGATGGATTGGACATATACAATAGCTGTCAGCAAGACAAGGCAAACTTGACATTGACTGTGCTAATGGCTAAATTTGAGGAGTCCTTTGTACCAAGCCAGAACGTCATGTTTGAGAGATACAAGTTTCTCTCATGATCAGAAACAGGTAGTCAGTTTGACCAGTATTTGGCTGAGCTGAACAAACTGAGCAAAATGTGTGAATTTGAAAATCTGAAAGACTCCCTAGTGAAAGACAGGATAGTCTGTGTCATACTTGATAATGGACTCAAGGAGAGATCGCTGCGTGAGTAAGATTTTACTTTGGATAAAGCAGTGAATATGTGTTGAGCAGCTGAAACCACCAGAGAAAGCAATAGACACAACGCCTTACAAAACATAAACAAGCAAAAGAGAGAAATCAAAACACCACATGTGGAAAATGTGGATTCATCCACAAGCCAGAAATTTCCCTGCATATGGCAAATCATGTAACAACTGTGGGTAAAATAATAATTTCTCAAAATGCTGCAAAGCTGAGGCTACAAAGAAAAAGGTTCACACAGTCAAGGAGGAGATTAAAGAATTCATTGTTGATTATGTGAAAACATGCAATGCAGTAAAATCTGAATGGATTGTGCCATTGACTGTGAATGAAACTATAATACCATTCAAGCTTGATAATGGAGCACAGGTAAACCTGTTATCGTTGGATGACTGCAAAACACTGAAGGTGAAGAGCAAAATACACCCGGTGGAAATGAAGGTTACTGGTTATACTGGGGAGAACGTACCTGTCAAAGGGAGCTGCATAGTAACTTTACAGCACGAAGGAAAACAGTTCAGAGCACAGCTGCTGATTGTGGAAAAGAGTGTACAGCCTATTGTAGGAATCAATGCATGTGAAAAGCTCAATTTGTTGAAAAGAGTGTATGTAGTGACATCACAGACTGAAAAGGACCAAGATTAGCTACTGGCTGAGTATGAGGAGGTGTTTGAGGGTCTTGGATGTTTACCAGGAGAACACAACTGTGTACTGATGACAAAATGACTCCAGTTGTGCATGCATGCAGAAAAGTTCCATTTGCACTGAGGAAAAAGCTCAAGGTGGATCTCAGATGCATGGAAAAGATGGACGTCATCACAAAAATGGATGAACCTACAGACTGGGTAAACTCACTGGTTATTGTGGTGAAAAAGAACAGTGATCTCAGGATATGTCTAGGCCCGAGAGATCTCAACAAACCAATCAAGAATGAGCATTTCAAGTTGCCAAACAGACAAGAGATAATGTCACAGTTTGCTGGAGAAGGCTTGATGCCTCATTAGGATTCTGGCAAATGAAGCTATACGATGCAAGCTCAAGGCTATGCACATTCAACACAACTGATGGCAGGTACAGATTTATTTGTCTACCATATGGGATTCTCTCAGCGCCAGAGATCTACCACAAGACAATCCACATGATCTTCGAGCACATTTCAGGAGTGGAGACTATGATGGATGACATCATCGTCTGGGGGTCCACAAAAGAAGAGCGTGACGAGAGAGTGAGACAAGTGCTGGACCGGACACGGAAAGTCAACCTAAAACTAAACAAGGACAAATGCGAGTTTGGTGTGAAAACACTTACCTTCCTGGGAGATGTACTTTCAGAGGACGGAGTCAAACCAGACCCGAGGAAAACATCAGCCATCAACAACATGGAGCGCCCGAAGAACAAGGACGACGTGAGACGCTTAATGGGCATGATCACCTACCTTGCAAAGTTCATACCTCAACTGTCAGCACAGTCCACTCCACTCAGATGTCTTCTGGAACAGAAAAATGAATGGGAATTGCCCCATGAACAGGAAAACTGCTTAAAAAGCCTAAAGACAATCACAGAAGAGCCAGTGCTCAGGTTCTATGATCCAGAGAAAAGCACAAGGATTTCTGCAGACGCATCACATTTTGGCCTGGGAGCAGATCTTCTGGAACAGCATGACGACACATGGCAACCTGTCCCGTATGCTTCCAAAGCCTTGACAGGCGCAGAGACAAGGTATGCACAAATAGAGAAAGAACTACTGGCGAGGACATAGACGTGCGAAAGGTTTCACCAATACGTCGACGGACAAAACTTCGAAGTAGAAACCGACCACAAACCATTGGTGTCAATCATGTCTAAGCCACTGAATGATTGTCCAATGAGAATCCAGAGAATGTTGATCAGACTGCAAAAGTATGATGTGAAAATGATCTATACCCCGGGAAAGTTCATGTTCGCCGCCGACACTCTTTCACGAGCAGTCGACAAGAAGGAGAGCTTCGACACACAGAAAAACACTGAGATTCAGGCCTACGTCGACATGATCGTAGCATCACTTCCTGTGTCTTCTGAGAGAATGCAGCAGATCAAAAGAGAGACCGCAGCTGCCCAAACAATGACAGAGTTGATAGAAACAACACTTATAGAGAAAAAAACTGTCCAAGGAGAATACAGGATTACTGGATGTGCAGAGGAGAGCTCCCCATTGTGGATGCCATAGTGTTCAAAGGCAACAAGATTGTCATTCCCATGACACTACGCAAAGAAATGCAAACGACGAGCACGAGAAGTAATGTACTAGCCAAGAACGAACCAGGAAATCAGCCAGACCGCTGCTTCATGTGAACTGTGTTTGACCTACAGGCCAAAGCAGCAAGCAGAGCCGCTAATGCCTCATCCAGTACGCAACAGACCCTACTACAAACATGGAGATTACATTTTTGACTGCAATGGCAAAAGTCACATTGTTGTTACCGACTACTCCTCAAACTACCCTGAAGTAGCAACACTGCCAACTACCTCCAACAGAGCTGTAATCACCTACCTGAAATCAGTTTTTGCAAGACATGGGTCTGAACTGTACTCGGACAATGGCCCGCAGTTCTCAAGTTCCGGATTCCGATCGCTCACTAAAGAAGTGACACAACACCTCCAGCCCAACTACCCAAGGTCCAATGGCTTAGTAGAGAGGTCAGTCAAAATTGTCAAAGGTTGAATGAAAAAGGCACACAATGGAAAGGAATATTTCTTTAAAAAATCTGATGATCTACCGCACCGCTGCAGAACGGACTTTCACCTGCACAAATGTTGATGGGACGTCGCATCAGAACCAACCTACCCATCCATGTGGACTTGCTAACACCCAATTGTGCTCACAATGTCAAACTCGTGTATGGAAAAACAGAAAGACAAACAAAAACAGCAACACGACAAAAGTGCAAAACACTTACCTGAACTGAAACATGGAGATCATGTATGACTCAGAGACATCACTACAGGAACCTGGATGCAGGGTGTGTGCAAAGAGAAATTGCACCGCAATCCTATGAGATCCAAATGGAGCATGGATCACAACTGAGACGAAACAGAGTGGATCTAAGGCTGCAGCCATTCACTCAAGGGACTGAGGATCATCTGGAGGATACTGCTGAAGCGTCAAATGCCTTTAGAAATGGACAAATCAGTCAGAACACCCTGACTGACGACGAACGCTGTCCAACTGTTTCAGGAAGCACTTCAGCAGAACCACACAAAAGGACGGTCAGAGCCCCTGAAAGGCTTATTGAGAATTGATAAAAAGAAAATGTTTAAAAAAGGGGCACCTGAACTGAATGTTTTGTTTATGTCAAAATAAATAGAGCCACAATGGAGTATTGTTGGACAGACCTATACTTAGTTAAAAAACAACAAAAAAACATCAGATGCATAACATGCCTCTTAAGTGATGAGAACAATGTAAAAACACACAAAAAAGTGGGAAGGAAATGTGTTATTTAAAATGGCATGTTATGCATGTTATTACCCAGCAGGCTATGCGGGGAGGGGGGGGGGGAGCAGGTGGTTGAAGAATGCCTTGCATGGCTAAACAAGGAGTTTTCTAGCTGAAGAATATGTTCATTACAAGTAGTTAAACCTGCGCCCCGGGTTTGTCATTATACAAGGAACAAACATAACACTGTGTTGGAGAGTAGAAGCTCTCCATCTGTGTTGCTCTGTTATCCAAACTGATTCAAAGTCTGATTCATATCCAATCAGTTACCAAGACACTTCTGTGTGTGCCCGCTCTGATGCCAGGAACAAAAATGGAATACCTCTCCACTTGCATCTTTAGATGTTTGCCAGAAGAGTGAAAAAATGTGGATACACGAGCCAGCATCAGACAACAAACACTCGTTTTGTTACAAGCAAAAAACAGAAAACACACTATACCCTCCTAAAATAACAGAGCCCTCTGAGAAAACACAACATTAAAAAGCCATATGAGGTGTGGAATTCTGGGATTTGTATTTTCTAACAGGCTCTTTATTTGGCTTTGCTAGAGAAGCTTAGAATAACTGGCATTGTGTTCTCAAGTGCATTAAAATGGCTCTTGTTCATGGTTTAGTAAGTGGGTTTAATTTCAAAGCTCATTAGCTGCTTGAATGTCGTTAGCAGCTATTCTGAGTTCGTCTTCACCGATATATAGTTTCAGTACTAGACCTCTCTGTTAGTACTAGACTAACCTCTAAGGCAAAGACTAAAATGAGTCAGTGCAACAGATCACACACACACACAATGTTTGCGCTAGATTAATCTCCCTGTTGACTGTGTCTGACACCTGTCTCTGGAATTCCATCATATTGTATGTATCCCCCACATGAGCGAGAGAGGGAATATACATCTGCCTTGTCCGCTCTTCAATCCCAAACAGACAGTCATGCAAGTAGGCATGTGGACATGTCGGGAGGGAGATGGGCTACATCACAAGACACAGACCTGGACCCTGAAAGTTAATGAAGCAGTCCCTCCCAATTACCTCTTGCAGCATCCATCTGACATGGTGACGGCAGCCAGCAGGATCTCTCCACTGTGCCAACCTGGCCGGGGTCCTGCTCCACTCATCCCCCACGCAAGGATCTCTCCGCTGTGCCAACCTGGCCGGGTTCCTGTTCCACTCATCCCTCACGCAAGGAAAAGCGGATCTGGCCCAGGCACCGGCATAAATTCACTTTTGTTTCCAGGTAATAAAGAAAGAACTTCGCAGTGAGGGGAGAGAGAGAGAGAGAGAGAGAGACAAAGGGAGAGAGAGAGAGAGAGAGAGAGAGAGAGAGAGAGAGAGAGAGAGAGAGAGAGAGAGAGAGAGAGAGAGAGAGAGAGAGAGACAGAGAGACAGAGAGACAGAGACAGAGAGAGAGAGACAGAGAGAGAGAGAGAGAGAGAGAGAGAGACAGACAGAGACAGAGAGAGAGAGAGAGAGACAGAGAGAGAGACAGAGAGAGAGACAGAGACAGAGACAGAGACATAGAGAGAGACAGAGACAGAGACAGAGAGAGAGACAGAGACAGAGACAGAGAGAGAGACAGAGACAGAGACAGAGACAGAGACAGAGACAGAGACAGAGACAGAGAGACAGAGAGAGAGAAAAAAAAGAAAGAACTTCGCAGTGAGGGGAGAGAGAGAGAAAAATATTTAGTAAGAGAGTGAAAAAACGTATTGAGTAATAATCTGAGTGAAATATTTATAGTGCTGCCTATATCTGCCACGTGGCCATGCAGTGTGGATTTATAATATGGAACCTGTTGCCCCGGCTGCTTTCAAACACAGGCTAAATTTAAAAAGGGAGGAGGGGCAAAATGAGATAGGAGGACACAGGAACCAAAGTAAATTCCCTGTCCCTTCCTTTCTAGACGGTCAATTAAGTTCTGCTACAGAATGCCGAACTTCCAGAAGTTAAGGGTTTGATCCTTAATTAATATGAAAGGTATCGGATGGCCATTTTTCTTCCATTTACAATAAAAACTCTTCAAACTGTGAAAAGCATCCCGATGAGAAGTAACAGATCTATGGAGCAAAGAGAATGCCTGAACATGCACAGGTACGAGTTGACATCAAGTGACGCTCCAAAACATTCAGAAAAAATCTGCTTGATCAAGGGAGATCAGCTTGATGCCATGAAACAGGATCTGTGTCATTAAACTCTGAGAGGATACTGCTGCCATGAAACAGGATCTGTGTTATTAAACTCTGAGGTGAGAGGATACTGATGCCATGAAACAGGATATGTGTCATTAAACTCTGAGAGGATACTGCTGCCATGAAACAGGATCTGTGTCATTAAACTCTGAGGTGAGAGGATACTGATGCCATGAAACAGGATCTGTGTCATTAAACTCTGAGGTGAGAGGATACTGATGCCATGAAACAGGATCTGTGTCATTAAACTCTGAGGTGAGAGGATACTGCTGCCATGAAACAGGATCTGTGTCATTAAACTCTGAGGTGAGAGGATACTGCTGCCATGAAACAGGATCTGTGTTATTAACTCTGAGAGGATACTGCTGCCATGAAACAGGATCTGTGTCATTCAACTCTGAGAGGATACTGCTGCCATGAAACAGGATCTGTGTTATTAAACTCTGAGGTGAGAGGATACTGATGCCATGAAACAGGATCTGTGTCATTTAACTCTGAGAGGATACTGCTGCCATGAAACAGGATCTGTGTCATTAAACTCTGAAAGGATACTGCTGCCATGAAACAGGATCTGTGTCATTAAACTCTGAGAGGATACTGCTGCCATGAAACAGGATCTGTGTCATTAAACTCTGAGAGGATACTGATGCCATGAAACAGGATCTGTGTCATTAAACTCTGAGGTGAGAGGATACTGCTGCCATGAAACAGGATCTGTGTTATTAAACTCTGAGGTGAGAGGATACTGCTGCCATGAAACAGGATCTGTGTCATTAAACTCTGAGAGGATACTGCTGCCATGAAACAGGATCTGTGTCATTAAACTCTGAGAGGATACTGCTGCCATGAAACAGGATCTGTGTTATTAAACTCTGAGGTGAGAGGATACTGATGCCATGAAACAGGATATGTGTCATTAAACTCTGAGAGGATACTGCTGCCATGAAACAGGATCTGTGTTATTAAACTCGGAGGTGAGAGGATACTGATGCCATGAAACAGGATCTGTGTCATTTAACTCTGAGAGGATACTGCTGCCATGAAACAGGATCTGTGTCATTAAACTCTGAAAGGATACTGCTGCCATGAAACAGGATCTGTGTCATTAAACTCTGAGAGGATACTGCTGCCATGAAACAGGATCTGTGTCATTAAACTCTGAGAGGATACTGATGCCATGAAACAGGATCTGTGTCATTAAACTCTGAGGTGAGAGGATACTGCTGCCATGAAACAGGATCTGTGTTATTAAACTCTGAGGTGAGAGGATACTGCTGCCATGAAACAGGATCTGTGTCATTAAACTCTGAGAGGATACTGCTGCCATGAAACAGGATCTGTGTCATTAAACTCTGAGAGGATACTGCTGCCATGAAACAGGATCTGTGTTATTAAACTCTGAGGTGAGAGGATACTGATGCCATGAAACAGGATATGTGTCATTAAACTCTGAGAGGATACTGCTGCCATGAAACAGGATCTGTGTCATTAAACTCTGAGGTGAGAGGATACTGATGCCATTAAACAGGATCTGTGTCATTAAACTCTGAGGTGAGAGGATACTGCTGCCATGAAACAGGATCTGTGTCATTAAACTCTGAGGTGAGAGGATACTGCTGCCATGAAACAGGATCTGTGTTGTTAACTCTGAGAGGATACTGCTGCCATGAAACAGGATCTGTGTCATTAAACTCTGAGAGGATACTGCTGCCATGAAACAGGATCTGTGTCATTAAACTCTGAGAGGATACTGCTGCCATGAAACAGGATCTGTGTCATTAAACTCTGAGAGGATACTGATGCCATGAAACAGGATCTGTGTCATTAAACTCTGAGGTGAGAGGATACTGCTGCCATGAAACAGGATCTGTGTTATTAACTCTGAGGTGAGAGGATACTGCTGCCATGAAACAGGATCTGTGTCATTAAACTCTGAGAGGATACTGCTGCCATGAAACAGGATCTGTGTCATTAAACTCTGAGAGGATACTGCTGCCATGAAACAGGATCTGTGTCATTAAAGTCTGAGGTGAGAGGATACTGCTGCCATGAAACAGGATCTGTGTCATTAAACTCTGAGAGGATACTGATGCCATGAAACAGGATCTGTGTCATTAAACTCTGAGGTGAGAGGATACTGCTGCCATGAAACAGGATCTGTGTCATTAAACTCTGAGGTGAGAGGATACTGCTGCCATGAAACAGGATCTTTGTCATTAAACTCTGAGAGGATACTGCTGCCATGAAACAGTATCGGTGTCATTAAACTATGAGGTGAGAGGATACTGCTGCCATGAAACAGGATCTGCGTCATTAAACTCTGAAAGGATACTGCTGCCATGAAACAGGATCTGTGTCATTAAACTCTGAGAGGATACTGCTGCCATGAAACAGGATCTGTGTCATTAAACTCTGAGAGGATACTGATGCAATGAAACAGGATCTGTGTCATTAAACTCTGAGGTGAGAGGATACTGCTGCCATGAAACAGGATCTGTGTTATTAACTCTGAGAGGATACTGCTGCCATGAAACAGGATCTGTGTCATTAAACTCTGAGAGGATACTGCTGCCATGAAACAGGATCTGTGTTATTAAACTCTGAGGTGAGAGGATACGGATGCCATGAAACAGGATCTGTGTCATTTAACTCTGAGAGGATACTGCTGCCATGAAACAGGATCTGTGTCATTAAACTCTGAAAGGATACTGCTGCCATGAAACAGGATCTGTGTCATTAAACTCTGAGAGGATACTGCTGCCATGAAACAGGATCTGTGTCATTAAACTCTGAGAGGATACTGATGCCATGAAACAGGATCTGTGTCATTAAAATCTGAGGTGAGAGGATACTGCTGCCATGAAACAGGATCTGTGTCATTAAACTCTGAGGTGAGAGGATACTGCTGCCATGAAACAGGATCTGTGTCATTAAACTCTGAGAGGATACTGCTGCCATGAAACAGTATCGGTGTCATTAAACTCTGAGAGGATACTGCTGCCATGAAACAGGATCTGTGTCATTAAACTCTGAGAGGATACTGATGCAATGAAACAGGATCTGTGTTATTAAACTCTGAGGTGAGAGGATACTGCTGCCATGAAACAGGATATGTGTCATTAAACTCTGAGAGGATACTGCTGCCATGAAACAGTATCTGTGTCATTAAACTCTGAGAGGATACTGCTGCCATGAAACAGTATCTGTGTCATTAAACTCTGAGGTGAGAGGATACTGCTGCCATGAAACAGGATCTGTGTCATTAAACTCTGAAAGGATACTGCTGCCATGAAACAGGATCTGTGTCATTAAACTCTGAGAGGATACTGCTGCCATGAAACAGGATCTGTGTCATTAAACTCTGAGAGGATACTGATGCCATGAAACAGGATCTGTGTTATTAAACTCTGAGGTGAGAGGATACTGCTGCCATGAAACAGGATCTGTGTCATTAAACTCTGAGAGGATACTGCTGCCATGAAACAGTATCTGTGTCATTAAACTCTGAGGTGAGAGGATACTGCTGCCATGAAACAGGATCTGTGTCATTCAATTCTGAAAGGATACTGCTGCCATGAAACAGGATCTGTGTCATTAAACTCTGAGAGGATACTGCTGCCATGAAACAGGATCTGTGTCATTAAACTCTGAGAGGATACTGATGCCATGAAACAGGATCTGTGTTATTAAAGTCTGAGGTGAGAGGATACTGCTGCCATGAAACAGGATCTGTGTCATTAAACTCTGAGAGGATACTGATGCCATGAAACAGGATCTGTGTTATTAAACTCTGAGGTGAGAGGATACTGCTGCCATGAAACAGGATCTGTGTCATTAAATTCTGAGAGGATACTGCTGCCATGAAACAGGATCTGTGTCATTAAACTCTGAAAGGATACTGCTGCCATGAAACAGGATCTGTGTCATTAAACTCTGAGAGGATACTGCCTTAGTACTGCTCTCCCTATGGGACTCTTCGCTTTGTGACTGTCGATATTAAATAACTGTACATCACCCCTTCTTTTTGTTTTATCCACCGTTGTCTGCTAAATGTGCTGGTTAATAATATTTCACATGGAATTACATCCTACCTCTCCCTGAACAAATTATGATATCTATTTCTTGTCTCTCCATCTCTGCTACAAGCATGGCGTCAGGTCAACTGTGGAAACTGAATTTGATAAGGTTTCTGGTATGTCATGTTTGAGGACTCGATGAGCGTGTGTGTGTCTTCCCGATGCAGAGTGATAATGAATAGCTTTGATTTCCTTTCCAGCCATGAAACAGGAGTCAATATTATGAATCCCAGCTCCCACAGCGATAAGGCAAATTGACAGAAGCATACAGATTCTGCCTGATGTTGCTCCTCGCTTCTGCCACCACCTGGAAAGTCCCCTGGATCAGCTTGGCGCTTAGACAGAACAAAATGGCAGCGCTTTCTTTCAAATTCACACCATTTTGTCATAAGGAAATGTGTGGTTTTGGATTTAGCCATAGCTCCATTTGCACGTCTCTTCCTGTCTTTTCTCTGCTGTCTTTTTTGATGGTTGGTTTTGTCATCTTGTCTGAAAATTAAATGAGCTCCAGTTCCCATTTCGGTACAGCCGAGACAGGTCTCATGTGAGGATCTCCATTACTTGACAGTCATGTACTGTATGTAGCCAACCGACGGGGCCTTCCTGAATCTTTAATGTAGCCGATGTCGAAAAAATAAAAAAGAGGAAGTAGCAGAGTGAAATCGACAGTGACATTCTTAGAAGAAGAAGTGAGGCTGTGCGGGGAGAATGTCACGGCCAATCGCTAATGAAGGCCCTTCCGGGAAATAAGTTAGATAAATTATTTAAAGGCTTTCATTTAAAAATGTCCAAAAACTGTGGTGAAATGATTTGCGTTAAAGCAAAAAAAAAAGGTCAGGCCGGTGTTGGGAGAGCATAATTAACCTCATGCCACCTTCCTCCCTCAATTATTTCTGTCACACAGTACTGCAGCCAGGAGGAGAGAATGGCTGCTATTTCGGTTGCAGGCTACAGCTACAGAGGGCTGCTGTTTACTTTTGATAGCTTTTTTTTGGATGCCGCTGACGGTAGGCTACATTTGCAGCGTTCCCAGAGTTCCACTCTTCCTGAAAGTTCTCTGAGGGAGAAGGATACGTACACTTGTAAAGGAGACCTGCGCTGCTGAGGGCCTCAGGAGGGTTAGAGCTCTGATCTCCTAAAACGGCTCCAAAACCGTTACGATAAAGGTCCACAGAACTCACAGGGCTGCGAGGGAGCCAAAGCACATCCAAATTGCTTTTCGGTTTTGAGCTGATGCCTTATCCATCTGCTTCAGCTGCAGGAGGGAAAGAATCCCTCCATTTCTCTGTCTCCTCTCGTTCACATCGCCTGTGATTGAGGCATACGTTAGGTAAACTGGATTGCATCACGTCAAAGGGGAGCACGTTTGTATTGCTGGCCACACATTTCTCCTTTTGACCTCTTTTTGAATATCATGGAAGATTTAGACTGGTAAGTGGGGCATTAGGTGCCGCCCTGCACATGTTTTCTACCCAGTGCTCTCCAGACTTGGGCGTTTTGGAGCAAGAGTCTTCCCAGGGTAGGAATGCACTCTGTGGCTCCAAGTCCACCAAGGGAGCATCAAACTAATTGCCAGGCCGTTCCGCTAATTCCTCGTTTCTGGGTTAGAGGGCAGCTGTCGGCTCCCGAGAGGTCCAGGCTAGTCCCGGGTTGCAGTTTTGCCAGGGCCGAGAGGAAATCTGATTAACCCCTGATATTTTCTCACATGTTTTTTTTATTTCACCTTTATTTAACCAGGTAGGCCAGTTGAGAACACCTTTATTTAACCAGGTAGGCCAGTTGAGAACACCTTTATTTAACCAGATAGGCTAGTTGAGAACAAGTTCTCATTTGCAATTGCGACCTGGCCAAGATAAAGCGTAGCAATTCGACACAAACAACAACACAGAGTTACACATGGAATAAACAAAACATACAGTCAATAACACAGTAGAACAAAATTAAAAAAAGTATATATACAGTGAGTTCAAATGAGGTGAGATAAGGGAGGTAAGGCAATAAATAGGCCATGGTGGCGAAGTAATTACAATATAACAATTAAACACTGGAATGGTAGATGTGCAGAAGATGAATGTGCAAGTAGAGATACTGGGGTGCAAAGGAGCAAGATAATTAAATAAATACAGTATGGGGATGAGGTAGGTAGATAGATGGGCTCTGACAGCTGGTGCTTAAAGCTAGTGAGGGAGATATGAGTCTAGTAATTCTCTGTGGGGACTTTCCTTCTTCTCGTCTCCCAAAATGCTTCAGGTTTGAGAAAACAGGGAGTGGATCTGAAATATAGTTCCCAGACGAGATTTAAAGATGTAATACTATATGCTGCATTTCTGTGTTGTGTTTCAATTCCAGTTAAGAGGATGTTGTCTGTGACAGACAGAGGAAAATAGATTACTGTTGCTTTGCTAGTTTGGCTTGAGGTTTCAGATTATTCATCATAAGTCACATTCAGCAGGACTGCTAAGTGTCAGGCTTAATTCCATATCAAAGTGTAAAATACTTTAATCGTAGTAACAGGGTGGACCGTAGTAACAGGGTAGACTGTAACAGGGTGGACTGTAACAGAGTGGACCGTAACAGGGTGGACTGTAACAGGGTGGACTGTAACAGGGTGGACCGTAACAGGGTGGACCATAACAGGGTGGACCTTAACAGGGTGGACCATAGTAACAGGGTGGACCTTAACAGGGTTGACCTGTTCAAAGTGTAAAATACTATCATGCTGTCATGAGTGTGTTGCACCTTTAAAATCCTTTAAGATAATTTTTTTGGGGTTTCTGTAGTTCTTACTCAGCTGACTTCAACAGACTCAATCAAGTCTGACTTGCATCAACCGAGGAGACACACACACACACACACACACGCACACGCACGCACGCACGCACGCACACACACACACACACACACACACACACACACACACACACACACACACACACACACACACACACACACACACACACGCACACACACACACACACACAAGCCTTTACCAATCGTACGTTAAAAGTAATTGTGGATCAATGTAAAATAACATTTGGTCCCAGGTTCTTTTGATAAGCACAGATTAAAGACAAACTCGATCAATTTCACGTCCACTGCTTGGCCAGACCTATTTATAGCTAGAGTGGAAGTTTTAATGAATCGTAAATAACGGACTGACTAAATTGGGTGTAATCTGTCCGATGAGGTGTGAAGTACAAAGCTCTGTTGAGCAGTTTAAAAAAATACAGGCTCGTCTCTCGTTGTGATTTGCTATGCAGTATACAATATATAGAAGAAAACATACAGCACACAATACAAGACATATTACTGGTAATGCAATAACAACTCATATCAATCACTATGATGGCTCATTCCCACGGCACACGACCCGTCCAGGAGTTCTCCTTCTCTCTATCTGGAGGGGCCCTTCGCAATAAGAAAAAACAACAAGCTAGTTAATATAAAACTCAATAAATCACATCAGCAAACCTGCATGAAACTGGTCTCTAGACCTGCATCTTCGCTATTATAGAGCTCTGGAATGATAGAGGAGAGAAAATGTCATTTAGAATGCACTCATCCCAGAATTAGAGAGGTCTTATTTGCTCTGAAATGAACTGTGTGCTGTGTGTCAGGGCTGGTGTGTGGTAGCCTCCCTGCAAGGCAAGGATCCCTGGTGATGGGGTGGGTGATGACGCCTCAGGGGGGGACCTATGGGGTGGGTGAGGACGCCTTCGGGGGGGGGGGGGGGGGGGGGGGGGGGGGGGGGGCGCTGCTGGGTGGACCATAACAAGGAAGACCGTAACAGGGTGGACCATAACAGGGTGGACCTTAACAGGGTGGACCATAACAGGGTGGACCTTAACAGGGTGGACCATAACAGGGTGGACCTTAACAGGGTGGACCATAACAGGGTGGACCTTAACAGGGTGGACCATAACAGGGTGGACCTTAACAGGGTGGACCATAACAGGGTGGACCATAACAGGGTGGACCTTAACATGGTGGACCTTAACAGGGTGGACCATAACAGGGTGGACCATAACAGGTTTGACCATAACAGGTTTGACCTTAACAGGGTGGACCATAACAGGGTGGACCATAACAAGGTGGACCATAACAGGGTGGACCTGTACAGGGTGGACTGTAACAGAGTGGACCGTAACAGGGTGGACTGTAACAGGGTGGACTGTAACAGGGTGGACCATAACAGGGTGGACCTTAACAGGGTGAACCATAGTAACAGGGTGGACCTTAACAGGGTTGACCGTAGTAACAGGGTGGACCGTAGTAACAGGGTGGACCGTAGTAACAGGGTGGACCGTAGTAACAGGGTGGACCGTAGTAACAGGGTAGACTGTAACAGGGTGGACTGTAACAGAGTGGACCGTAACAGGGTGGACTGTAACAGGGTGGACTGTAACAGGGTGGACTGTAACAGGGTGGACCGTAACAGGGTGGACCATAACAGGGTGGACCTTAACAGGGTGGACCATAGTAACAGGGTGGACCTTAACAGGGTTGACCTTAACAGGGTGGACCATAGTAACAGGGTTGACCTTAACAGGGTTGACCTTAACAGGGTGGACCGTAGTAACAGGGTGGACTATAACAGGGTGGACCGTAACAGGGTGGACCTTAACAGGGTGGACCGTAGTAACAGGGTGGACTATAACAGGGTGGACCGTAACAGGGTGGACCATAGTAACAGGGTGGACCTTAACAGGGTTGACCTTAACAGGGTGGACCGTAGTAATAGGGTGGACTATAACAGGGTGGACCGTAACAGGGTGGACCGTAACAGGGTTGACCATAACAGGGTTGACAACTTCATCTTAAATCAGCCTTAAATCCCCTGTTACTTGTTACAGTTAGAATGGAAGCTTGTTGTTCAATGTCTCTTTTGAAAAAAATATATAATAAGGAAATAAGGAATAGTTTCACCATATTAAAACAAGAGTTCAGTTCATGTAACAGGGTAGACCTTAAAATGAGGGACAGGTTGTTGTTGTTTATTTTTACCCTAAAATGAATTACTAATAAATTATCATCTCCAGAAATGACTTTATCAAAGCAACAAAAATAACTAGGGCTTTACAATGAGGGTGAAAACATGGAGGTGGATTAAAACTTGCTAGAAGTCACAGAGGGACAAAATGTTGGGGTGAAGGGGATTAAAACTTGCTAGAAGTCACAGAGGGACAAAATGTTGGGTCTAGTGGATTAAAACTCGCTAGAAGTCACAGAGGGACAAAATGCTGAATTGGCAAGTCTGTAGTCATAACGTTGCTTGGGTGTTGCTTATTCAGGCAATGTTTGCTTTCGTGTGTCTCAGCATGTATGTATCATTCAGCGTGTGTGTGTGTGGTGCATGTGTGTGTGTATATATATCTATTTGTGTGCCCGAGTCTTAGCTTGCATCCGTGCGTGCGTGTATAGATATGTCTGGATACGTGTATAGATATGTCTGGATGCGTGTATAGATATGTCTGGATACGTGTATAGATATGTCTGGATACGTGTATAGATATGTCTGGATACGTGTATAGATATGTCTGGATACGTGTATAGATATGTCTGGATGCGTGCGGATGAATGTTAGTTTGCGTCCTTGTGTGAACGTAAGTGGAATCAGTAGCCCAGGACTGCCTGGCCGTGGTCAGCATTAGCTATGGATCACAGCACGTATCTATTGACTGCTCTGTGTAGGTAATGAATTAGCATGCTGGATCCTGATGGGTCTCACTCATTACAGCTCTTTAATAACAGGCCACCCTGCAGTGACTGCTGCTGCTGCCTTACCAACATGCTGTGTGCAATGCAGAGAGAGGCCTACGGAAGCACCATTCATATTGGAAACAGTATATCATCATACACAGCCACATCTACCATGTCCCAAGTCACATATCTAGGGACCACTCCCGGTTTCTTCATCTGTCTAGAAGAAGGAGAGAGCGAGAGAGAGAGAGAGATAGAGAGATAGAGAGAGAGAAGAGAGAGAGACAGAGACAGAGACAGAGAGAGAGAGAGAGAGAGAGAGAGAGAGAGAGAGAGAGAGAGAGAGAGAGAGAGAGAGAGAAAGAAAGAGAGAGAAGGAGATAGAGAGAAGGAGAGAGAGAGAGAGAGAGAGAGAAGAGAGAGAGAGAGAGAGAAAGAGAGGCCATGGAATAGAACAGGGTCTAATATACTCAACTAGTCTACATTTGACTTCAGACAGAAATGATCCAGATAGTAAAAGCCCTTGACAGGTCACCTTTTATATTCAACACATCAAATAGTGAAAAATACCTAACTAGACAATGGATTAATGTAACAACAGACTGTCAGCAAGTAGAATGAACCCACCCTCTCTCGCTCTCTCTTTGGGTTGGGCTTGGCCAATTACCTTTTCCTGTCCCAGAATAGCAGGGCTATGGGAAATAGAGCTAATATGACACAGGAGAGGCTGACCCTGGAGTCAATGGAATTGCCCGAAACAGGCACGCACTCACACACACAATAATGTTGTCATATAATTCTAAATACAGTTTTTACGGGTTTTATACACATTTTCTGTATATATAGCCTTTAAAATATATGTTTGTTTTCTCGGGAAGCTTTGAGTGCTATTATACTTGCATTCACAACTTGTCTCAGTCCTATTCAACTGATTTCAGCCAGTCTATGGCTGTGGATTGACTGCATTGCTTGAATGGAATGTGGGCATATTGGCAGTTCATTTGAAAAATGTCTGGAATCATTCCTGTAAAACTGTCTGGCTAGTTAGCTAATGAACATACAGTGCAAATTAAAAATATTACAATTCATAAATGTACACAATATCTTATCACAGTACTGGGAAACCTTGGTTGACCAACTCCCTGGTCAAATGGATGACCTTTTCCCACATCATAAGTCCACCTGCACTGATCTGTCTCGTATCTCGCAAAGGGTAATGGGATATCTCAAAAGTAGTGAGGCTACAATGTGCTGTCTAACATCAGAAAACATGACGTGAGACAATGATCCTAATTCTATGGGTAAATCCTTGTCCAGCAAATTGAAATCTCACCCACTAAGATGAGCCTGAATTACACGTTTGACTCTCAAATCAGTTTCGCTCTCGCTCATCTCTATATCCAAACACCTCCAAGCTGGCTTCTCCTTCTCTCCAGACTTGAGCGTGTTTGACAAGACCACTCAGTGGGAGACAGGAACCTAAATGTTTCAGGCTCCCTCATGTTCCTCCTTCCTGCTGATCCCTGCTGATGTGGAGTCAGTGGAGGAGAAGAGCAGGAGAGCGCAGCCTCCAGGCTCCTCAGTCCAATATAGGAGCAGACGAGAGGGATCTCCACGGCTCTGGTTAAATATTTGATAGGCGGTGAGTGATGGCGCTGTGATGAGAGCGGAGTAGCCTGGGTACAGTGTCCCTGGCGTACACGACTGGCAGGGGTCAGCGCATTACAAGACTTAGAGGAGTTAGCCAGCCGACTGGGCTGCATTATTCAGCAGTGGGGGCTGGGCCAGTCCACACAAGAGGGATCTAGCAGCTAGTAGCTATACATTTATGAAAGGAGTGAAGCAAGACCACATACAGCGAATAGGGAGGGATGGGAGAGTGGCTGGCTTTACATGGTAATGCAAAAGAGAAACCAAGGAGAGAGAGATATAACAGAGAGAGAGAGAGAGAGAGAGAGAACAGGGAGAGAGAACAGAGAGAGATAACAGAGAGAGAGAGAGAGAGAGAGAGAGAGAGAACAGAGAGAGAGAGAGAACAGAGAGAGAGAGAACAGAGAGAGCGAGAGAGAGAACAGAGAGAGAGAACAGAGAGAGAGAGAACAGAGAGAGAGAACAGAGAACAGAGAACAGAGAGAGAGATAACAGAGAGAGAGAACAGAGAGAGAGAGAGAGAGAGAGAGAACAGAGAGAGGGAGAGAGAACACACAGAGAGAGAGAGAGAGAACAGAGAGAGGGAACAGAGAGAGAGAGAACAGAGAGAGAGAGAACAGAGAGAGCGAGAGAGAGAACAGAGAGAGAGAGAACAGAGAGAGAGAGAGAACAGAGAACAGAGAGAGAGAGAACAGAGAGAGAGAACAGAGAGAGAGAGAGAGAGAGAGAGAGAGAGAGAGAGAGAGAGAGAGAGAGAGAGAACAGAGAGAGAGAGAACAGAGAGAGAGAGAACAGAGAGAGCGAGAGAGAGAACAGAGAGAGAGAACAGAGAGAGAGAGAACAGAGAGAGAGAGAGAACAGAGAACAGAGAGAGAGAGAACAGAGAGAGAGAACAGAGAGAGAGAGAGAGAGAGAGAGGGAGAGAGAGAGAGGGAGAGAGAGAGAGAGAACAGGGAGAGAGAAAGAATAGAGAGAGCGAGAGCGAGAAAGAGAGAGAGATAACAGAGAACAGAGAATGAGAGAGAACAGAGATAGAGAGAGAGAACAGAGAGAGAGAGGGAGAGAGAGAACAGAGAGAGGGAACAGAGAGAGAGAGAACAGAGAGAGAGAGAACAGAGAACAGAGAGAGAGAACAGAGAGAGGGAACAGAGAGAGAGAGAACAGAGAACAGAGAGAGAGAGAACAGAGAGAGAGAGGAGAGAGAGAGAGAGAGAACAGAGAGAGAGAGAACAGAGAGAGGGAACAGAGAGAGAGAGAACAGAGAACACAGAGAGAGAGAACAGAGATATAGTGAGAACAGAGAACAGAGAGAGAGAACAGAGAACAGATAGAGAGAGAGAACAGAGAGAGAGAGAGAACAGAGAGAGAGAGAACAGAGAGAGCGAGAGAGAGAACAGAGAGAGAGAACAGAGAGAGAGAGAACAGAGAGAGAGAACAGAGAACAGAGAACAGAGAGAGAGAGAACAGAGAGAGAGAACAGAGAGAGAGAGAGAGAGAGAGAGAACAGAGAGAGAGAGAACAGATAGAGAGAGAACAGAGAGAGGAGAGAGAGAGAGAGAACACAGAGAGAGAGAGATAACAGAGAGAGAGAACAGACAGAGAGAGAGAGAACAGAGAGAGAACAGACAGAGAGAGTGAGAAAGAACAGACAGAGAGAGAGAGAGAGAGAGAACAGAGAGAGAGAGAACAGAGAGAGAGAGAACAGAGAGAGAGAACAGAGAGAACAGAGAGCGATAACAGAGAGAGAACAGAGAGAGAGAGGGAACAGAGAGAGAACAGAGAACAGAGAGAGAGAGAACAGAGAGAGAGAGAACAGAGAGAGAGAGAGAGAACAGAGAGAGAGAACAGACAGAGAGAGAGGGAGAACAGAGAGAGCGAGAACAGAGAGAGAACAGACAGAGAGAGAGAGAACAGAGAGAGAACAGACAGAGAGAGAGAGAGAACAGAGAGAGAGAGAGAGAGAACAGAGAGAGAGAGAGAGAAAGAGAGAGAGAGAACAGAGAGAGAGAGAGAGAGAACAGAGAGAGAGAGAGAACAGAGAGAGAGAGAGAGAGAGAGATAGAACAGAGAGAGAACATAGAGAAAGAGAGAGAGAACAGAGAGAGAGAGAGAGAGAAAGAGAGAGAGAACAGAGAGAGAGAAAGAGAGAGAGAACAGAGAGAGAACACAGATAATGTGACAACCTTGCAGCCCTTTGAAGAGGGATGCAGCGTGAAGGCCCTCGTGCCGCTGTGCTATTAATAAGTGGTGAAGATAATAATGAAGAAGAAATAAAACAGGGGATTGCTTGAGGGTGAATGTAATGTCTTCGACAAACACACTTACGATGTATGTCTGCGACAATACTTTGTTTGCATTGAGGAGCGTCTCATTTGTCTAATGTTGAAGCCTTGTAGTCTTGTCGTTTTCATTATGTTCATACAGTAGCCTATATCAGAGTAAAAAAGGTGCTACATTTGCCACAGAAATGTAAGATGGAGGACATTTTGACGAGTTTGTGTGTGTGTGTGTGTCTGTGCGTGGGAAATTTAGTGTGATTTTTAAGAGCAGACATGAGTGGAGGAGAGAGAGCGCTCTGGGATTTGTTACAGTGTTTGTGCAGTGAAAACTTGGCCCTAATTTAAAGTGCCAATGGAAACAGGGTTTCACTGTCAAACAGCATAGAGCCTTGCACAACCTGACAACAGCCCTTTATACAGTGACAACAATTAAAAACACATTCCCTCATACACTTAACATCTTGAGAAATTAAATCTCTCCACACTCCCCTCCCATGTCTTTCTCTCTCATCCCGTCCTGCCTCTCTCCGTCTGTCACCTACTCTCTCCCTGCCTTTCCCTGTGTGGATGGGGAACAGACAGTAGCACGACAGGGTATGGTTCTATGCGGCCCTACCCTGCTGCTGTGTGTTCTCTCTGCTACAGCAGCACTGAGGGGGCTTTTCTTGATTGTAAAATCAGCTGGCTTCTCAGATGGCTTCTCAGCCGGCCTGGATGGGAGGCCCTGGACGGGAGGCCCTGGACGGGAGGCACTGGACGGGAGGCACTGGACGGGAGACCCTGGACGGGAGGCCCTGGATGGGAGGCCCTGGACGGGAGGCCCCCGGGGCTACTGCTGCTGAGCTGCTGCGGGTGGAAGAGCACACTCCATCACACCACTGTCCCAAAACCACTTTAACCCTAGCTACGCTAGCTAGATAGCTGGCTAACACAATATGGCAATATCTGCTCCAGTGGATCCCCTTTCGCTAGCCAGAGACATGATGGATGCCATAGAGGCAGATGTAGGGGAAGAGAAAGGGGCCATAGGGGGGGCAGAAGAGGGGTGGTATAAGTGGATGTGTATGTGGGGCAGAGGGGGAATAGGGGGGATGTAGGGGGACGTGTATGTGGGACAGAGGGGGAAGAGGGGGGATGTAGGGGGACGTGTATATGGGACAGAGGGGGAAGAGGGGGGATGTAGGGGGACGTGTATGTGGGACAGAGGGGGAAGAGGGGGGATGTAGGGGGATGTGTATGTGGGACAGAGGGGGAAGAGGGGGGATGTAGGGGGACGTGTATGTGGGACAGAGGGGGAAGAGGGGGGATGTAGGGGGACGTGTATGTGGGGCAGAGGGGGGATGTAGGGGGATGTGTATGTGGGGCAGAGGGGGAAGAGGGGGATGTAGGGGGATGTGTATGTGGGGCAGAGGGGGAAGAGGGGGGATGTAGGGGGATGTGTATGTGGGGCAGAGGGGGAAGAGGGGGGATGTAGGGGGATGTGTATGTGGGGCAGAGGGGGAAGAGGGGGGATGTAAGGGGACTTGTATGTGGGACAGAGGGGAAAGAGGGGGGATGTAGGGGGACGTGTATGTGGGACAGAGGGGAAAGAGGGGGGATGTAGGGGGATGTGTATGTGGGGCAGAGGGCAGAAGAGGGATGGTATAGGGGGATGTGTATGTGGGGCAGAGGGGAAAGAGGGGGGATGTAGGGGGACGTGTATGTGGGGCAGAGGGCAGAAGAGGGATGGTATAGGGGGACGTGTATGTGGGGCAGAGGGCAGAAGAGGGATGGTATAGGGGGATGTGTATGTGGGACAGAGGGGGAAGAGGGGGGATGTAGGGGGACGTGTATGTGGGGCAGAGGGCAGAAGAGGGATGGTATAGGGGGACGCGTATGTGGGACAGAGGGCAGAAGAGGGATGGTATAGGGGGATGTGTATGTGGGATAGATGGGGGAAGTGGGGGGATGTAGGGGGATGTGTATGTGGGGCAGAGGGGAAAGAGGGGGGATGTAGGGGGATGTGTATGTGGGGCAGAGGGGAAAGAGGGGGGATGTAGGGGGACGTGTATGTGGGACAGAGGGGAAAGAGGGGGGATGTAGGGGGATGTGTATGTGGGGCAGATGGGGGAAGTGGGGGGATGTAGGGGGATGTGTATGTGGGGCAGAGGGCAGAAGAGGGGGCATGTAGGGGGATGTGTTCGTGGGGCAGAGGGGGCGGGTTGTAAAGGGTTCTGTGGGGTCTAGGAGATCCCAGATGAAATCCCAGAAGGAGCACAAAGTGTCGACTGCTGGTGGCCTCCGGGTCGGAGGACAGTGCTTTATTCTAAACAGACTTGACTAGTTCAACAAAGGTTCAATAAAAAATAAATACAAATAAAACGTGAGACTTTATGTGGCTTTATGTGAGAGAGGAGTACCTGGCTTACCTCCCCAGAGAGGGCAGATAAGGTTACCTCAGGGTTGGCTCTGGAAAGGACCAGACATGGACAATCATACAGATAACACACACACGCAAACAGACTCCCACTCATGGAGACATGATGACTGACCCACAGTGATAATGACTGAGACGCCACATACACAGGGGAAATCAGAGGGTGAAACACTAATGGAAGCTGCCTATATGGGGGTGATGGGTCTGTTTGTGGGTTTTATGAGTCAATGCAAGTACAGTGTTTATGTACGGAGATGGAGTTGTGTGTGCATGTGTACAGTATTTATATGTACACGTGTCTGTGTTACTATGTCTATGTCTGTGTGTGTGTGTGTATGTGTGCCTATGTACATTCATATGTCTGTGTATGCATGCTTCTGTGAGTGTTTGTGTGTGTGTGCATGCTTCTGTGAGTGTTTGTGTATGTGTGTGTGTGCATGCTTCTGTGTGTGTTTGTGTATGTGTGTGTGTGCATGCTTCTGTGAGTGTTTGTGTATGTGTGTGTGTGCATGCTTCTGTGTGTGTTTGTGTATGTGTGTGTGTGTGCATGCTTCTGTGAGTGTTTGTGTGTGTGTGTGCATGCTTCTGTGAGTGTTTGTGTATGTGTGTGTGTGTGCATGCTTCTGTGAGTGTTTGTGTATGTGTGTGTGTGCGCCAACTGCCAACAGGCAGAGGGTTTGTGGAGCGTGGGCTGCGCCCATGGCATGCTGATCCTAACAGGGCTGGACAAACGGCTGCAGACAACCCCAGTATGTGCGGCCGGCTGCCTGTGGGAATGTCAAACATAATGATGTGCTGTGGAGCTGCAGTGAAAGCTCCCTGGCAGGTATTAGTCACACGTGAGCCTGTGCCGTGCAGAGAGGTTTGGGTTACACATACCCTATGAAATCTGTTACATTTCTTGCCTGATTCTGTCTAGTTTTTTTCTTAAATTCTGTTTTCTCAGTTTTTTCAGGATATTGCTCTCAAAATCACTGTTTTTTTTATATAGAAATACTAAAATTCCACAACAATGCTTAAACAACATCAGGAAACCACTTTTGAAGTCTGGGAAAAATAGAATACATTTCGATTTGGGGGTGTAGTTACCCTTTATTGCAACCAGCAATAGAGCGTTGTTTGGTTAGCGATGTTTCTCTAGCGCTCATGCCATTGCAGAGTTTACAAAACAAATGGCCAAGTGTAGACATATGCGCGCACTGCGCACCACCCACACCAACACAGGGGCATTCCTGTGCCGTTTCAGAAAATGACAGGAAAATATGAAATATTATTACATTTGGTTCATGTTTTATGATCAACTTGGGTAAATTAACACATTTTAAAATGAGTTCAATACATTTATTTGATTTCCTATTAAGTTCCCCCCCCCAAAATTTTTTTTCATATTGAATTATGTAATGTCTGGATTCCGTGATTCCGTCCCCGTCAGGGAAAACACGTAGTTTGACCGATGTTGATAAAAGTCACCCGGTAGAAAAACAGTATGAACCACTTCCCTGTTTGACCACTAGGTTCTATTGGCATTATGACACGTCCACTGTGGGGCTCTATAGCCTTCTGAGACTCAACAATTCTGAAGCTATTATCAGGAGAAAAAAAAAGATTGACTAAAGCAAAGATCCACCCAAGAAGAAATGTTAGATAGTGTTCCAACAGTCACATTAAGAAAAGCACCAGGAATGGACGGCTTTCCCATAGAATTCTATTCAACATTTTGGGACAAAGTATCGTCCCTATTGACACAAATGGTATCACCTATGTCACCCAATTCAGTACTTCCTAGATCCATACAAACAGTTATTTCAGCTTTATTGAAACCAGGAAAAGTCCCCTGCTGATTAGAGACCCATAAGATTGTTGCGCCTTCTTCAACACACTTTCTGTGTGAGTGGACCATTTCAGATTGTCAGTGATGTGCCGAGGAAATTTAATCTTTCACCTTCTCCACTGCGGTCCCGTCGATGTGGATAGGGAGGTGCCCCCCCTTCTGAAGTCCACGATCAACTCCTTTGTTTTGTTGACGTTGAGTGAGAGGTTATTTTCCTGGCACCACACTAAGAGCACCTTGTCACAACACAACTGATTGTCTCAAACGCATTAAGGAAATATATTTTTTTTTAAAAAGGCACACCTGTTAATTGAAATGCATACCAGGTGACTATCTCATGAAGCTGGTTGAGAGAATGTCTAACGCTGTCATCAAGCAAAGGGCGGCTACTTTGAAGAATATAAAATATAAAATATATTTTGATTTGTTTAACACTTTTTTGGTTACTACATGATTCCATATGTGTTATTTTATAGTTTTGATGTCATCACTATTATTCTACTGTAAAAATAAAGAAAACCCTGGAATGAGTAGGTGTGTCCAAACTTTTGACTGATACTGTACGTATAGGGCCCTATAAACACTCGCAGGGCAGCGCACACACACATAGGCTAACAGAACACATAGGCTAACAGAACACATAGCCTAACAGAACACATAGCCTAACAGAACACAGAGCATAACAGAACACATAGCCTAACAGAACACATAGCCTAACAGAACACATAGCCTAACAGAACACATAGCCTAACAGAACACATAGCCTAACAGAACACATAGCCTAACAGAACACAGAGCATAACAGAACACATAGCCTAACAGAACACATAGCCTAACAGAACACATAGCCTAACAGAACACATAGCCTAACAGAACACATAGCCTAACAGAACACATAGCCTAACAGAACCCATAGGCTAACAGAACACATAGCCTAACAGAACCCATAGGCTAACAGAACACATAGGCTAACAGAACACATAGTCTAAGCGGGCACAAGCACACACACACTCTGCCAGGCTAGTGTGTCTTCCCTGAGTGGTGACACAGCACAGTCATGGTTCCTCTCAATTCCATTATAAAGAAATAGAAATGATCACGACAAGTCACTTCTCTTCAGTAAGAAATGTTGCCAGCGTACATTATTCATTGCTCTCCCCGGGATTGTCTAATTTCTAGAACTCAATAAATGTGTTAAACACAAAGAACCCCGGAGCCGTTACAATCCTTGTGAATCCTTTGAAAATTTCCTCAAATTCATCAATTACAGAGTGTGCTAATCTCATTGAGATTTGAATGAATGAGGAGGCCTCATCATAACTCATCAAATTAGGTAATTGACTTCTTCTCTAGGATTAGGGGGAAGAAATGTGTGCCGAGTGGAAGCCTGGTGACTCTAAAGATGATCTACTGTCCTATCATAGCTGGGCAGACAGATTCAAGGCCTAACCCAGTGGTCACCAATATTGTTGTCCTGGAGAGCAACAGGGTGTGCAGCCTTTTTGTTCCAGCACTAACAAACAAGTTAGCTAATTATCTCATGGTGGAGAGGATCTCGATGAGTTGAATCCGGTGTGTTAGCGCTGGGCTGAAGAAAATACGGGGAAAAAACCATCCATAACCCACTACAGTAGCTCTCCAGGGCCAGGGTTGGTCACCATTAGTGAACAGCATTACCACCTCCAGATACAGCACAGGGCGTCTGTAGACTAAGCCTGTTGACACGAAATGGAGAAAAAGGTAAATGGAAACTAAAGGATGATCAGTCATCTACAAAACAAGAAATGAGGAGATTAATAGTGAGAGAGAGGGGAATACTGTGAGCAGGAAACAGGAGGAGATATGGAGAGAGAGAGAGAGAGAGAGAGAGAGAGAGAGAGGGGAATAAAAAAATATATATTACTGTGAGCAGGAAACAGGAGGAGATATGGAGAGAGAGAGAGAGAGAGAGGGGAATACTGTGAGCAGGAAACAGGAGGAGATATGGAGAGAGAGAGAGAGAGAGAGGGGAATACTGTGAGCAGGAAA
>NC_092165.1:54928223-54958223 GCF_045791955.1 Oncorhynchus clarkii lewisi | reverse complement strand
TCGATCACCAAACAAAAACCCAACCGCCTCAGCCTGCCTGGCCGGCTGGAAGAAGACAGAAAGCCAGACAGAGAGCCAGAGAAAGAGAGAAATAGGGGTTGGAGGAGAGAGAGAGAGAGAGAGAGAGAGAGAGAGAGAGAGAGAGAGAGAGAGAGAGAGAGAGAGAGAGAGAGAGAGAGAGAGAGAGAGAGAGAGAGAGATACAGAGAGAGAGAGAGATAGAGAGAGAGAGAGAGAGAGAGAGAGAACGTGTGTGTGTCTTATTGTTGCTGGCCACATTCCACAGCGGAAGATAAAGGAGGGCAAATTAACTAGATCACAGGGAGGGTGACAAATGGGGGACGAGGGACCAACACCACAGGGAGGGTGTCAGTGACGAATGGGGGACGAGGGACCAACACCTCGCCGATACGGGGAGAAAATTGTCATAACAACAGTCGAGTGAAAACACACACACAGCCTACACGGTGGTAAGAAACTTGACCAGGAAGGAGCATCAAGACACACTAGCGGTACCGTTGCTCCTACGTTACCATGTTAGCATCTATTCTCATGATTAGACTATAGGTTAATGACAAGCGGGTGTTATGAAGAAATCGGTTTCACCTTATTCAACGTGTCAGTGTGAACCACGATGTGATAGATGGAACTGTAAAAGACAAGGCCTGTATTATTTACAAAGCGTCTCAGCGTAGGATTGCTGATCTAGGATCAGTTCTGCCTTTTGGATCATGCTGAACAAGATTACATGGACGGGGAGGACCTGATCCTAGATCAGCACTCCTACTCTGAGACACTGTGTGAATACAGATTGTGATGGAAGGGAAAAAGACCCGATGCAGCTGGTCAAGAGGGATCCAAGGCTCCATTAGTTTTGGTAGCTTATCAGTAACAAGAAGTCTTGGGGCTGCTATTTCTGACATCGGGGTGGCTGATAGGTCGAGAGGAAGTCTGTGTAAAGCTTCCCACACCTGCAAAGAACGACCTGTCACAGGAGCTATGGTGGGGTCATGACTAGCTCTTTGACCTCATCACACGATCATCTCATGAAAACTGGACCAAATATGTGCCACTTCAAAAGAATTGTCAAGGCCAGAGGTGGAACTTAGAAGAAGTTGAATGTCTTAAACTAGATAGTCTATATAGATAGTCTATAACTTACAGAGTTGTCCATCAATAGAGATAGAATCCATCGATCATTCCTCATTGACTTGAATGAGGATGCCTGCTCTAGTAAATCTATGTGTCTCCAACGCTCTCTCTCTCTCTCTCTCTCTCTCTCTCTCTCTCTCTCTCTCTCTCTCTCTCTCTCTCTCTCTCTCTCTCTCTCTCTCTCTCTCTCTCTCTCTCTCTCTCTCTCTCTCTCTCTCTCTCTCTCTCTCTCTCTCTCTCTCTCTCTCTCTCTCTCTCTCTCTCTCTCTCTCTCTCGACTAAGTGAAAGAGCTCTAAATAACTAGTGTTCCTGAGAAGTGTTCCTTCCAGTGAGCGGAGGAGGAATGTGCTGGATGACGGACTACGTCGCTCCCTCATAAGGAATGTTGTTGCATCCCATTAGGGATGAGATTCATCACAGCAAGCAAACAAGAGAGCCGTGCAAAATACATCTGTGATTTTCTGCACTATCCTCAACATCGTCATCGCACGCACGCACGCACGCACGCACACACACACACACACACACACACACACACACACACACACACGCTTAATCAAAGCAAACAAAAGCGAACACACAGAGACGATTCAGGAGACAAAAGGCTGCATCACGTATTACAATGCATAATCTCCGCCGTAATAACTCAATTGTTAAGTTCCCTTTGAAACATGACAGTGTCAGTGGTAATGGCTGCCAGCAGCCAGTCAAACATAGACCTAGATAGACATGGCCTTATCTGAGAACGGGGACATGGAGGCATTCCTTCTCTATAGAGCCTCGGGGCCACTCCACAGCCACAGGTAGGGAGCCTGAGATAGGGGTCCTCTGACTAACATGTCACCCTAAGGACCCCAAAGGCGCTGTCCAGCCAGATGCCAGGGAGAGCTTACTTCAACCCCAACTCTTGAGCAGTGTTAGAATGCAAAGCCTATAGAAGCTCCGTCCTTGGAAGTGCATAGATAGGGACAGGGAGGGGCAGAGGGACAGGGGGGGAGGGACGGGGGACGGGGGGGGGGGACTACAGGGGGGGGGGCAGAGGGACAAGGACACAGAGCTCTGCTGTGTTAGCTAGCTGGGGTGGGGGGGCAGTGTGGAGAGACACAGAGCTCTGCTGTGTTAGCTAGCTAGCTGGGGGGAGGGGGGGCAGTGTGGAGAGACACAGAGCTCTGCTGTGTTAGCTAGCTGGGGGGGGGGCAGAGGGACAGGGACACAAAGCTCTGCTGTGTTAGCTAGCTAGCTGGGGGGGGGCAGAGGGACAGGGACACAGAGCTCTGCTGTGTTAGCTAGCTGGGGGGGGGGGGGGGGCAGAGGGACAGGGACACAGAGAGAGCTCTGCTGTGTTAGCTAGCTAGCTGGAGGGAGGGGGGGGGCAGTGTGGAGAGACACAGAGCTCTGCTGTGTTAGCTAGCTGGGGGGGGGGGGGCAGCGTGGAGAGACACAGCGATGAGCCAGAAATGGAGTGCTGAAAGTGGCACTCTCTCGCCCCCTAACACCCACAGTAGACAACAGCTGCACATGGGGGACACAAGATGGCCTTTCATCGAGCCCCCCCCATCCCCTCCGTCCCATCCCGTCTCCGGTCCCCGTCCCTTACCCTCATTCCACCCACCGTCGCTCTGTCCAGGCTCCAGCTGCAGACACTGGGCTCTGTTGTGGCTTGCTGGGGAGATAGGAGATGAGAGAGTGGGAGATGAGGGAGGAGGGTGGAGATGGGGAAGATGAGAGAGGGGAGATGAGAGAGGGGGGAAGAGAGAGGAGGGAGATGAGAGATGGGAGAGATGAGAGAGGAGAGTGGAGATGGGAGATGAGAGATGGGGGAGAGGAGGGAGGAGGGAGATGAGAGATGGGAGAGATGAGAGAGGAGGGAGATGAGAGATGGGAGAGAAGAGATATGGGAGATGAGAGATGGGAGAGATGAGAGAGGAGGGAGATGAGAGATGGGAGAGATGAGAAATGGGAGAGAGGAGGGAGATGAGAGATGGGAGAGATGAGAGAGGAGGGAGATGAGAGATGGGAGAGATGAGTGAAGAGGGAGATGAGAGAGATGAGAGATGGGAGATGAGAGATGGGAGAGATGAGAGAGGAGGGAGATGAGAGATGGGAGAGATGAGAAATGGGAGAGAGGAGGGAGATGAGAGATGGGAGAGATGAGAGAGGAGGGAGATGAGAGATGGGAGAGATGAGAGAAGAGGGAGATGAGAGAGATGAGAGATGGGAGAGAGGAGGGAGATGAGAGATGGGAGAGATGAGAGATGGGAGAGAGGAGGGAGATGAGAGATGGGAGAGAGGAGGGAGATGAGAGATGAGAGAGGAGGGAGATGGGAGAGATGAGAGATGGGAGAGAGGAGGGAGATGAGAGATGGGAGAGATGAGAGAGGAGGGAGATGAGAGATGGGAGAGATGGGAGATGGGAGGGAGGAGGGAGATGAGGGATGGGAGAGATGAGAGAGGAGGGAGATGAGAGATGGGAGAGATGAGAGATGAGAGAGATGAGAGAGGAGGGAGATGAGAGATGATAGAGGAGGGAGATGAGAGATGATAGAGGAGGGAGATGAGAGATGGGAGATATGAGAGAGGAGGGAGATGAGAGATGGGAGAGAGGAGGGAGATGAGAGATGGGAGAGATGAGAGATGAGAAATGATAGAGGAGGGAGATGAGAGATGGGAGAGATGAGAGAGGAGGGAGATGAGAGAGGAGGGGGATGAGAGAGGAGGGAAATGAGAGAGGAGGGGGATGAGAGATGGGAGAGATGAGGGAGGAGGGGGATGAGAGATGAGAGAGGAGGGAGATGAGAGATGAGAGAGGAGGGAGATGAGAGATGGGAGAGAGGAGGGAGATGAGAGATGGGAGAGAGGAGGGAGATGAGAGATGGGAGAGATGAGAGAGGAGGGAGATGAGAGAGGAGGGGGATGAGAGATGGGAGAGATGAGAGATGGGAGAGATGAGGGAGGAGGGGGAGATGAGAGAGAAGGGAGATGAGAGAGGAGGGAGGTGAGAGATGGGAGAGATGAGGGAGGAGGGAGATGAGAGAGGAGGGGGGATGAGAGATGGGAGAGATGAGAGAGGAGGGAGGTGAGAGATTGGAGAGATGAGGGAGGAGGTTGGACATGGGAGAGGGGATGCTACTGCTGGAATGGGGGGTTAGGCCCAGCCAGTAGTAGTGAATTATGGTTTGGGAGTGTACCAGTCAACCACAGACTGTAGTCTTTCGTGTCTTTTTTGTGTTCTGTAGAATCTGTTCAATGTATATGATTGATGTGGCTTCTATCTTGTGGGTTGTTTCCTCTTCTTGGGGAATGATTGAATTAGGCCTGTGTGTGTGTGACCAAACAAGGCAGTGGTGGGAAACTGCCATGCAGCCCACAAAGGAAAGAATTGAACAGATGACAGGGAAGTTGCAACGTGAAAGTAACAGACGTAATGATTGAGGATTGCAAGAAGACTGAGTCATCCATTTCTCTTTCAGACGTGTGAGTATTGAGATTGTGACTGGAATTCCTGTACTACTACATCAAACTACTTATAACTAGGCTAGTTATTGTCCACAGTGTACTGTACATCGACATCCGCATTCTAACACAGTGGGTAACCAACACTGACCCTGAAGGACGGGCTACAGGCTTTGTATTTAACCCATCAGGTGCTCTACACGACAGTGACTGACCCGGACCGGGGTCGGTGATTTAGCGTTCTTCTAATATGGTAGAAGCAATCTTCTGTGTTGATCTAGTCAAATATCCTCATGCAGTACCTGGGTGTTTGTGTCCCAAATTACACCTTATTCCCTATATAGTGCACTACTTTTGACTTATTGGCCCAGGTCGGAAGTAGTACACTAAAAAGGGAATAGGGTGCATTTTTGGGTCCTTCACTGTCGTGAAACGGAGGTCTTTTTGGAGGCCATGTGTTATAATGTCTTGCCAATGTCTTGCCTCCCAGCTAGCACATAATGTTCTGAGAACCATATGTTTCTTAGAGCTAGGTGGGAGTGTGGTTGTCCTATGGTTATTTTCCAAACAACCTTCCCACAACTCTCTTGGAATGGTGCAGGATAGTTTTTTGGGGGCTTTGGAACATTCGCAGCACATTTTTAAGGAACTTGGCAAAAAAAAGCGTTATTTTCTTGTTATTTCATTACTTTAGAACCTGTTTGGGATAGGGGGCAGTATTTTCATGTTCGGATGAAAAGCATGCCCAGAGTAAACTGCCTGCTACTCAGGCCCAGAAGCTAATATATGCATTTTATTATTAGTAGATTTGGATAGAAAACACCCTGCAGTTCCTAAAACTTTTTGAATGATGTCTTTGAGTATAACAGAACTCATATGGCAGACGAAAACCTGAGAGAAATCCAACCAGGAAGTGGGAAATCTGAGGTTTGTAGTTTTTCAAGTGATTGCCTATCCAATATACAGTGTAAATGTGGTCATATTGCACTTCCTACGGCTTCCACTAGATGTCAACAGCCTTTAGAACCTTGTTTCAGGATTCTACTATGAAGGGGGAGCGAATAAGAGCTGTTTGAATCAGTGGACCGGCAGAAAGCCATTAGTTTAGTCACGCGCGCGGCCGTGAGCACGAGCTCCGTTCCTTTTAATTTCTAAAGACAAAGGAATTGTACGGTTGGAATATTATTGAAGATTTATGATAAAAACATCCTAAAGATTGATTATATACATCGTTTGACATGTTTCTACGAACTATAATGGAATTTTTTGACTTTTCGTCTGGAGCTAGTGCCTGCGCCTTGTGCATAAAGATGAACTTTAGCGAACAAAACAAACATTTATTGTGGAACTGGGATTCCTGGGAGTGCATTCTGATGAAGATCATCAAAGGTAAGTGAATATTTATAACGCTATTTTTGACTTTTACTGACTCCCCAACATGGCGGGTATCTGTATGGCTTGTTTTTGTGGCTGAGCGCTGGACTCAGATTATTGCATGGTGTGCTTTTTCCGAAAATCTTTTTTGAAATCTGACACAGCTGTTGCATTAGGAAGAGGGATATCTTTAGTTCTAACTATAACACTTGTAACTTTTATCAAAGTTTATGATGAGTATTTCTGTAAATTGATGTGGCTCTCTGCAAATTTGCCTGATTTTTTCAAGGCACAACATTACTGAATATAACGCGCCAATGTAAACTGAGATTTTTGGATATAAATATGAACTTTATTGAAAAAACATACATGTATTGTGTAACATGAAGTCCTATGAGTGCCATCTGATAAAGATCATCAAAGGTTAGTGATTCATTTTATCTCTATTTCTGCTTTTTGTGACTCCTATCTTTGGCTGGAAAATGGCTGTATGTTTTTGTGACTAGGCGCTGACCTAACATAATCATATGGTGTGCTTTCTCTGTAAAGCCTTTTTGAAATCGGACACGGTGGCTAGTTTAACACGAAGTTAAGCTTTAATTTGGTGTGTTGCACTTGTGAATGTATGAAAGTTAAATATTTCTAAAAATTATTTCTGAATTTCGCACCATTTCAGCGGATGTTGTCGAGGGGTTCCCTAGCCTTAAGTAGTTTTAAGAGAACGTTCAGAAACAACATTCTTCTGTGGGAATTTCAGTACATCAGTATAACATTTCCTACAGGTTTCCTCATGGTTCTATTTAAAGTTCTGTTCTCAAATTGTTACAAGAAAATTGAGAACAAATTCCATAAAAAAAAATTAAAAAACTTTTGTAATGTTCAGAGAACGTTCCAAGAATGTTTTAAAAAATATATACATTCTGTTCTCAGAACGTTAAAGGGATAATCCACCCCAAGAAATCAAAATCATGAAACTCCTTTCAATTTGGTGAATGCCTATGTTCTATCAGTGGGTAAAATAAAACATTCCCCCATAATGTATTTTCTAAGTGGTCCACCTGTGAAATCAGGAAATCGTGGGCAGAGACGAACTGCAAGTTGAACTTGGTGAGATATCCCTATATTGATAGCGCAATTTGTTTAGGTGATTTTACATCTAGCTATTTACTAAACATGCTGATATTGACTTTGGCATTATTAACGCCAAGGCTAGTGGGTTCTATTCCCACTGGGACCACCCATACATCAAATGTATGCACGCATGACTACGTTGTTTTGGAAAAAAGCATCTGATAAATGGCTCATTTAGAAAACAGAAGATTATTGGTTTGAATCTCTCTGATGCCATGTCACAATAAAAACCTGTAAGTTTGTCCATGTGTCCTATCTGTGTTTGAAGCTCATAAAACAAGCCAGGAAATCTTTGAAGGAAACCAGAGTAAAATGTTCTCAGAACCTTCCTGCAACCTAAAAATAAACTTTCCCAGAACAGGTGAAATGTTCATTTCTGTTCTCAGAACGTTTAAAAAAAAAAGTAAACGGGAACGTATGGCTTCATTCCCACAACCAATGTGAAACCAAAAACATACATTTCTACAACTTCCAAGGAACCAAATGTGCTAGCTGGATGTACTCTGCCTCAGCGCTGGCTTCTTGTTAGAGGTCAGACCCTATCAGCCAGCCAGCAGCCTGGGCAGAGAGCAGGCACAGCCGAGCCAGGTAAAAGGGGCCTGCAATAATGAACGCCAGGCCAGACCGAGGCAGCAGCCAGCTTAGACAGGGCAGTATCAGGCAGAGATAAACTATTCCTGGTGGGGCTCGCTGGGCCTGCGATACAGCGGCTCAAAACAGTTTAGGGATTGATTTGACAGCTAATATACAGAGGAGGAGATATGCATAAGGCTTTGGAGCTAATAAGACTGTTCTTTTCCCATCGCTCTCTGCTTTCTGTTCTCACCCCATCTCTTTCTCCGCTTTCTGGTTTCCCCTCTCTCTCTCACCTTTCTGTTCTCCCCCATCTCTTTCTCACCTTTCTGTTCTCCCCCCTCTCTCTCCTTTCAGTTCTCCCCCTCGCTCTCCTTTCTGTTCTCCCTCTCTCCTTTCTGTTCTCCCCTCTCTCTCCTTTCTGTTCTCCCCTCTCTCTCCTTTCTGTTCTCCCCCCTCTCTCTCCATTCAGTTCTCCCCCTCGCTCTCCTTTCTGTTCTCCATCTCCTTTCTGTTCTCCCCTCTCTCTCATTTCTGTTCTCCCCTCTCTCTCCTTTCTGTTCTCCCCTCTCTCTCCTTTCTGTTCTCCCCTCTCTCCTTTCTGTTCTCCCCTCTCTCTCATTTCTGTTCTCCCCTCTCTCTCCTTTCTGTTCTCCCTCTCTCTCCTTTCTGTTCTCCCCCCTCTCTCTCCTTTCTGTTCTCCCCTCTCTCTCCTTTCTGTTCTCCCTCTCTCTCCTTTCTGTTCTCCCCTCTCTCTCCTTTCTGTTCCCCTCTCTGTCCTTTCTGTTCTCCCCTCTCTCTCCTTTCTGTTCTCCCCTCTCTCTCCTTTCTGTTCTCCCCTCTCTCTCCTTTCTGTTCTCCCCTCTCTCTCCTTTCTGTTCTCCCCTCTCTCTCCTTTCTGTTCTCCCCTCTCTCTCCTTTCTGTTCTCCCCTCTCTCTCCTTTCTGTTCTCCCCCCTCTCTCTCCTTTCAGTTCTCCCCCTCGCTCTCCTTTCTGTTCTCCATCTCCTTTCTGTTCTCCTCTCTCTCTCCTTTCTGTTCTCCCTCTCTCTCTCCTTTCTGTTCTCCCCTCTCTCTCCTTTCTGTTCTCCCCTCTCTCTCCTTTCTGTTCTCCCCTCTCTCTCCTTTCTGTTCTCCCCTCTCTCTCCTTTCTGTTCTCCCCTCTCTCTCCTTTCTGTTCTCTCTCTCTCTCCTTTCTGTTCTCCCTCTCTCTCTCCTTTCTGTTCTCCTCTCTCTCTCTCCTTTCTGTTCTCCCTCACTCTCTCCTTTCTGTTCTCCTCTCTCTCTCCTTTCTGTTCTCCTCTCTCTCTCTCCTTTCTGTTCTCCTCTCTCTCTCCTTTCTGTTCTCCTCTCTCTCTCCTTTCTGTTCTCCTCTCTCTCTCCTTTCTGTTCTCCCTCTCTCTCTCTTTTCTGTTCTCTCTCTCTCCTGTCTGTTCTCCTCTCTCTCTCTCTCCTTTCTGTTCTCTCTCTCTCTCTCTCCTATCTGTTCTCCCTCTCTCTCTCCTTTCTGTTCTCCTCTCTCTCTCTCCTTTCTGTTCTCCTCTCTCTCTCCTTTCTGTTCTCCCTCTCTCTCTCCTTTCTGTTCTCTCTCTCTCTCTCCTGTCTGTTCTCCTCTCTCTCTCTCCTTTCTGTTCTCTCTCTCTCTCTCCTTTCTGTTCTCCCTCTCTCTCTCCTTTCTGTTCTCCTCTCTCTCTCTCCTTTCTGTTCTCCTCTCTCTCTTCTTTCTGTTCTCTCCCTTCTCGCTCATTTCTATTCTCCCTCTCTCTCTCCGTAGTGTTACAGTGGGGCAAAAAAATATTTAGTCAGCCACCAATTGTGCAAGTTCTCCCACTTAAAAAGATGAGAGGCCTTCAACTATGACAGACAAAATTAGGAAAAAAATCCAGAAAATCACAATATAGGATTTTTAATGAATGTATTTGTCTCCCTCTCTCTCTCCTTTATCTTCTCCCCTCTCTATCTCCTTTCTGTTCTTTCCCCCTCTCTCTCCTTTCTGTTCATTCCCTCTCTCTCCTTTCTGTTCCTTCCCCCTCTATCTCTCCTTTCTGTTCTCCCTCTGTCTCTCTCCTTTCTGTTCTCCCCTCTCTCTCTCCTTTCTGTTCCTTCCCCCCCTCTCTCTCCTTTCTGTTCTCTCTCTCTCCTTTCTGTTCTCCCTCTCTCTCCTTTCTGTTCTTTCCCTCTCTCTCCTTTCTGTTCCTTCCCCCTCTCTCTCTCCTTTCTGTTCTCCCTCTGTCTCTCTCCTTTCTGTTCTCCCCTCTCTCTCTCCTTTCTGTTCCTTCCCCCCTCTCTCCTTTCTGTTCTCTCTCTCTCTCCCTCCTTTCTGAGATTGAGTTGATTTATTCTTGCTCACAGATAAAACTGAAGAAATGCAGAATTTATGGGGATATGGGGAAATCAAGCCCCCTTGTGGAACACCAGAGGTGACCTCTGACCAAGGGCTAAAAGTGCCATTAGCCATCACCATCTGTCTTCTCCCCCTGGTATAGCTGTAGAGCCAGGCTAGTAAGCATCACCCTCGGTTTTCTCCCCCTGGTATAGCTGTAGAGCCAGGCTAGTAAGCATCACCCTCGGTCTTCTCCCCCTGGTATAGCTGTAGAGCCAGGCTAGTAAGCATCACCCTCGGTCTTCTCCCCCTGGTATAGCTGTAGAGCCAGGCTAGTAAGCATCACCCTCTGTCTTCTTCTGGTGGTATAGCTGTAGAGCCAGACTAGTAACCATCACCCTCGGTCTTCTTCTGGTGGTATAGCTGTAGAGCCAGGCTAGTAACCATCACCCTCGGTCTTCTTCTGGTGGTATAGCTGTAGAGCCAGGCTAGTAACCATCACCCTCGATCTTCTCCCCCTGGTATAGCTGTAGAGCCAGGCTAGTAACCATCACCCTCGGTCTTCTTCTGGTGGTACAGCTGTAGAGCCAGGCTAGTAACCATCACCCCCGGTCTTCTCCCCCTGGTATAGCTGTAGAGCCAGGCTAGTAAGCATCACCCTCGGTCTTCTTCTGGTGGTATAGCTGTAGAGCCAGTCTAGAAACCATCACGCTTGGTCTTCTCCCCCTGGTATTAGTGTAGAGCCAGGCTAGTAACCATCACCCTCTGTCTTCTTCTGGTGGGATAGCTGTAGAGCCAGGCTAGTAACCATCACCCTCTGTCTTCTTCTTGTGGTATAGCTGTAGAGCCAGGCTAGTAAGCATCACCCTCTGTCTTCTTCTGGTGGTATAGCTGTAGAGCCAGGCTAGTAACCATCACCCTCGGTCTTCTTCTGGTGGTATAGCTGTGGAGCCAGGCTAGTAACCATCACCCTCTGTCTTATTTTGGTGGTATAGCTGTAGAGCCAGGCTAGTAACCATCACCCTCGGTCTTCTACCCCTTGTATAGCTGTAGATCCAGTCTAGTAACGTTGGACACAGTTCAATGTCAGATAGGTGTTGCAGGAGCTTTGTGTGATCTACTCCATCAAAGGCTTTGGACAAATCAACAAGTAACACCCTCACCTTTGTTGCTTTTTTGGAGTCTGTCGCTGTCAGCCAGTAGTGTGTGGATTTCAATAGGATGGTAGCCCTAGGACCATGCCTCAGAACTTCCTGGCCTGATGACTCCTTGCTGTCCTCAGTCCACCTGGCCGTGCTGCTGCTCCAGTTTCAACTGTTCTGCCTGCGGCTATGGAACCCTGACCTGTTCACCAGACGTGCTACTGTCTCCGACCTGCTGTTTTCAACTCTCTAGAGACAGCAGGAGCGGTAGAGATACTCTGAATGATCGGCTATGAAAAGCCAACTGACATTTACTCCTGAGGTGCTGACCTGTTGCACCCTCGACAACCACTGTGATTATTATTATTTGACGCTGCTGGTCATCTATGAACATTTGAACATCTTGGCCATGTTCTGTTATAATCTCCACCCGGCACAGCCAGAAGATAACTGGCAACCCCTCAGCCTGGTTCCTCTCTAGGTTTCTTCCTAGGTTTTGGCCTTTCTAGGGAGTTTTTCCTATTCACCGTGCTTCTACATCTGCATTGCTTGCGGTTTGGGGTTTTAGGCTGGGTTTCTGTACAGCACTTTGAGATATCAGCTGATGTAAGAAGGGCTTCATAAATAAATTTGATTGATTGATTGATTGATAGTATTGCTGGACTTTGGTAGGTCGGCATATTGATTAGTGCACTTAGATAAAACTGTTGGCATGAGGTTGTTTTTGATTAAGTTCTCCTGGAATTTTCCAAGGGATGAAGTTAGAGAGATGGGCCTCCAGTCACTCGTTGTACATGGATGTGACACTTTAGGTATGGGGACACACATTGTCAGTCTTCCAGACAGCAGGAACAGCCCCCTGCCAGTAGGTGGTGTTAACTATGTGTGTGATGACAGGGGCTAGATCTTCTGCATGCTCTTTTACCAGTCAGGCTGGAATGCCACCAGGCCCACACGCTTTACGTGGGTTCAGTCTGGTCAGAGCCTGATCTGGCCAATGCTGCATCTACCTTGTAGGCACGGGCAGGGGTAAGATGGCAAGAGGTGTGGTGCTTGTCCATGCTTCAGCAAAAAAAAATACATTAAAAACATCAGCCACATCGTTGTCTTCAGAACCTTCCACCTGTATTCTCCCTCCTGATGTTTTATTTTGTCCTTTGTTAATAAAGTTCTGGATTTCAGTTTTGTAATAGTTTGTCTTTGCTTCTTTGATAAACGCTTGCACTTGTCTTTCTGATTTTTCACCATTCCATCGTTTGACCCTGTTGAAAATCTTCTGTCTGTTCCTGATGGTGGCCGTTATTCCTTCAGTCATCCAGGGCTTGTCCAGTGTTGTTGTTTTCCTATTTCTTATTGGCATGTATACATACATCAAGTGCAGTTTGAATGCCGGAGTTGAATGTCTCCACCTTTGCATTAATGCTCTCCACCTCATCTATGGCAGACCAGTCAGTACTGGCCATACATGGTGCCGAGACCTCCTGTCTGTTCTGGGTTACCAGACGTCCTTTTATTCCGCTGCACCTCACTTCTCCCTCCTGATGTTGAGTTTGGGGAGAACAGCAGACATTTGTGATCATTGGATCTGAGAGGAGCAATCACGGTGGGGTTGTTATAGTGATTCTTCATCTTGGTAATGATCAGATCTAGGATGGAGTCCACTCTGATCTCGTCTTTGACCAATTGTTCCATGTCTGGATGGGAGTTTGTCAGCACCTTGATGGGCAGATGATTAAAGTCTCCACAGGATGAGCCCCATTTGGGGAGAAGACATCCTGATCACATGGACAGTGTTGATGAGATAATCCACAGTGTTCTGCTGAAGAGTTTTCTCATTTGCCCATGGTGGATGGTAGAGTTCTCCCACTACCAGAGTTGAGACTGAGCTGGGGGGTTGTTTAGGACGGAGCTGAAGTCTCCTGGGGACTTCTGGACGTATTTTGCGACATCCTATAATTCAGTTAGAGCTCATTGCGTTAAACATTATAAAATGAACGTGAGTGATTGTGTTTTGATGTATTTTTTTAAGTCTGTTATCTTCTACTGTCAGTATTTTCCTCTGTCTGCCCTTACCAGAAGTAGTCCCCCTCACCCGGCTTCTTGCACGCATTATCCCGAAGCACTGAAGTTTGTCTTGTGCCAGGGGAGGTGCATGTTTTTTTGTAAATCCGTAGAAAATGTGATGAGTATTTAAAAATGTTTCTACACTCCATTGTTGTAGCCATGTTAATCCGTTAAAAGAGCAGGGGAAAGTATGCAGTGCGCCACAAAAAAACCCACAAGAAAACCAACACTAACAAACATTTCAAACATTGTAACACATTACTCTCCAAGCAGCTGCCTGGAAGTGCCACAAGTACTGGATACCGCAATATCCCAGTCATTTCACCTCTGTTTTCCCAGTCAAAATGCTCCATGAGCGGATATTATTCTGTTCTCCCCTCTCTTTCCTCTCTGTTCTCCCCTCTCTCTCTCCTTTCTGTTCTCCCCTCTCTTTCCTCTCTGTTCTCCCCTCTCTCTCTCCTCTCTGTTCTCCCCTCTCTCTCCTCTCTGTTCTCCCATCTCTCTCCTCTCTGTTCTCCCCCCTCTCTTTCCTCTCTGTTCTCCCCTCTCTCTCTCCTCTCTGTTCTCCCCTATCTCTCTCCTCTCTGTTCTCCCCTCTCTCTCCTCTCTGTTCTCCCCTCTCTCTCCTCTCTGTTCTCCCCTCTCTCTCCTCTCTGTTCTCCCCTCTCTCTCCTCTCTGTTCTCCCATCTCTCTCCTCTCTGTTCTCTCATCTCTCTCCTCTCTGTTCTCCCATCTCTCTCCTCTCTGTTCTCCCCTCTCTTTCCTCTCTGTTCTCCCCTCTCTCTCTCCTCTCTGTTCTCCCCTCTCTCTCCTCTCTGTTCTCCCCTCTCTCTCCTCCCTGTTCTCCCCTCTCTCTCCTCTCTGTTCTCCCATCTCTCTCCTCTCTGTTCTCCCCTCTCTCTCGTTTCTGTTCTCCCATCTCTCTCTCTCTCCTTTCTGTTCTCCCCCATCTCTCTCTCCTTTCTTCCCATGTCTCTCCTTGCGTTTCTACTCCTATCTCTCTCTTTTAATTCTCCCCCAACACTAAAATGGCAACAAGATGATGTAACAGAATTAAAGATACAAGAGATTCAAATTGGATATTGATTAAGAAACTAAAGCCCTGTGTTCAGGCCCTGATAATGCCCCATGTTCAGGCCCTGTTAATACCCCATGTTCAGGCCCTGTTTAAGCCCCCTGTTCAGGCCTTGTTTAAGCCCCCTGTTCAGGCCCTGTTTAAGCCCCCTGTTCAGGCCCTGTTTAAGCCCTGTGTTTAAGTGATTGATTCACAATGCCACTCTTCTTTCACATTCTACTGACACCGATGGATGAATGGCTGAGCCTAGCTGTCTGTCTGCTTTTCATCGTCTGGTTGTGAATGGGACCGTGTCCACGCTTTAAGGCTTGACAGCGCCTGCCTATCGGATGCCAATCTGGAGACGCCGTGTGTCACATAGGATAGGGGTGAATCTGAAGGACGTTGGTTGTCCTCTAGTCTAAAGCCAATACATTGATGGAAAAAGGAAAAGTGAAAATGGCTTTCAATATCGAGCGTTTAGTTAGATGAAAGAGGAGGAGAACACAACTCAGGGTCAAACATGATGGATTTATGGGACAATCAGGGGACGTATGGACAAAAATAAGCTTTCATAGTGAGTACTAGCGAGCACACACACACACGCACGCACGCGCACGCACACACACACACAGGCACGCACGCACGCACACACATACACACATGCACGTACACACACACACACACTTGCATTAACATGTTAATAGTGAGCTCAAACTCAGGGCTCTCCAGGACATCTACAGCTGGTGTCTAGTGCTTAGTGATTTGTCCTTTTTGAGGTTCAGTTTGATTATGAAAACATAATCACGGTTTTCAATTTCAATTTTTTAAATATAGATTTTTTTAAACGCACTATGCATTATGTGAGTTGAATGCTGTAATAATAATAACACAGAATAAAACTATTATTACAATTACAATTATTACATGATAGCAGTGACTGCCCCTTACTGCTCATCACTTATTAACCATTATTTATTCACTTATTTTAATAAAATAAAAATGAAATTATGAATGTATTATTTCATTCCAAGTCATCATGTCGTCTCTATAGAGTTGCTGTCTATGCTGTCTGGAAAAAAACGACTATTTTTTAGTTCTTCAAAGTAAATAAGGCTTTTATGACTGCTGAATAAAAACTATCAATCACTTAGATCACGTATTTTTAGGCTCACGAAGCAACTGCTTTCTATCGCTCTCAATCAAGCGGTCTCTCTTCTCTCATCTCCGTGTCTGCTCCGCTGAGACCAGACAAGTTTCAACGGGGGCGCAATGGATTATGGTCATTGTATTAAATTACCATGTGTTCTGCGCAAAAATATGTAAGTATTGTCCTGTTAAGAAACTACAACTCCCTACTACATCCCACAGTTCAGGCTTGATCTGATTGATCTCCACAGAAACTGCACATTGAGCTCACAGAAAAAAGGGACTAAAAGGAATTAAAATACTTGATACGACGTCGATGCGCCAGGCACCTATTACCATACCCCGTTCAAAGGCGCTTAAATATTTTGTCTTGCCCATTTAACCTCAATGGCACACATACACAATCCAATTGTCTTAAAGCTTACAAATCATTCTTTAACCTGTCTCCTCCACTTTATCTACAATGATTGAAGAGTATTTAACAGGTGAGATATATAAAGGATCATAGGATTCACCTGGTCAGTCTATGTCATGGAACGACCTGGTGTTGTTTTGTACACTGCGTGTATATTATTCTAATGATATATTTATTTACAGGCTTTTTCTTTATTGTTACTATGTTTTACATTGTAGAATAATAGTCAAGACATCAACACTATGTAATAACACATGTGGAATCAATGTAGTAATCAAAAAAAGTGTTAACCTCTCTTGGGTAGTCAATATTATTGATTATAAAGACAATAAACAACCTGAGGATTAATTATAAACATGGTTTGACATGTTTCGACAAACTTTACCGGTACTTTTAGTACGTATTCGTCTGCCTGTTGTGACCGCCTTGGAGCCATTGGATTACTGAACAAAACGCACCAACAAAACTGAGTTTTTGGGACATAAAGAGGGAATTATCGAACAAAACAATAATTTACTGTGTAACTGGGAGTCTTGTGAGTGCAACCATATGAAGATCATCAAAGTGATTCATTTTATCGCTATTTCTGACTTTAGTGACTCCTCTACAATGTCTGCATGCTTTTTTACACGGGGAGCTGTCCTTAGATAATCACATGGTATGCTTTCGCCGTAAAGCCTTTTTTAAATCTGACACAGTGGCTGGATTAACAAGAAATGTATCTTTAAACCGATGTGTAACACTTGTATATTTTATGAATGCTTATTATTTGTATTCCTGTATTTTGAATTTGGCCCTCTGCAATTTTACGGGATTCTAGCGTCCCACATACCCTAGAGAGGTTTTTAAAAAATCTAAATATATTTACCACCCTTTTCCTTGATGACAGCTTTGCACACGCTTGGCATTCTCTCAACCAGCTTCATGACAGTTTATCATTACTTAAAGACACGGTCAGTCAATGCGGAACATTTCAAGAACTTTGAAAGTTTCTTCAAGTGCAGTCTCAAAAACCATCAAATGCTATGATGCAGTTGGCTCTCATGAGGACCGGCACAGGAAACGAAGACCCAGAGTTACCTCTGCTGCAGAAGATAAGTTCATTAGAGTTACCAGACTCAGAAATTGCAGCCTGAATAAATGCTTCAGAGTTCAAGTAACAGACACATCTCAACATCAACTGTTCAGAGGAGACTGAGTGAATCAGGCCTCATGGCTGAATTTCTTCAAATTAACCACTACTAAAGGACACCAATAAGAAGAAGATACTTTCTTGGGCCAAGAAACACAAGCAATTGGCATTAGACCGGTGGAAATCTGTCCTTTGGTCTTGAGATTTTTGGTTCCAACCATTGTGTCTTTGTGAGACGCAGAGTAGGTGAACGGATGATCTCCACATGTGTGGTTCCCACCGTGAAGCATGGAGGAGGAGGTGCCGGGGTGCATTGCTGGTGACACTGTCTGTTATTTATTTAGAATTCAAGGCACACAACCAGCATGGCTACCACAGCATTCTGCAGCAATAGGCCATCCCATCTGCTTTGCGCTTAGTGGGACTATCATTTGTTTTGGTTGGGACAATGACCCAACACACCTCCAGGCTGTGTAATGGCTATTTGATGATGAAGTGCTACGTCAGATGACCTGGCCTCCACAATCATCCGACCTCAAGCCAATTGAGATGGTCTGGACTACAGAGTGAAGGAAAAGCAGCCAACAAGTGCTCAGCATATGTGGAAACTCCTTCAAGACTGTTAGAAAAGCATTCCAGGAGAAGCTGGTTGAGAGAATGCCAATTGTGTGCAAAGCTGTCATCAAGGCAAAGGTTAGCTACTTTGAAGAATCTATAATCTGAAAAAATATAGATTTTATTAACACTTTTTTAGTTACTACATGATTCCATATGTGTTATTTCATAGTTTGTATGTCTTCATTATTATTCTACAGTGTAGAAAATAGTAAAAATAAAGAAAAACCCTTGAATGAGTAGGTATGTCCAAACTTTTTGACTGGTACTGTATATTCCGGTCTTTGACATTGTTCGTTCTGATATTTGTTATTTTGTATTTTTCAGGATTTTGTGTGTATTGTTTTTATTGCTAGGTATTACTGCACTGTTGGAGCTAGAAACACAAGAATTTCACTGCACCTGCCATAATATTGTCAAATTTGAATACACGACCAATGAACTTTGATTTGATTTTAGCGCTTTACCATCAATCCCTTAAATCCTGGAAACGGAAGAGCGGGAGCATTCTTGGAAGATGCTCGGAGCTGTGTGAGGCCTGTGGGTCAACTTGAAGCTCACATCGACTACGCCAAAAGAATAGCCTACAAAATCACTGCAAACTGCCCTTCCACCATATAGGCTACAAACATGAACAGTATTCACTCTGGCCATCACTCAAATACATGCATACTGTTATAAGGATAATTTAGTTGCTAATGGCATCCTGCAGTACCCCGGTCGCCCTTCAACTTGAGATTCTCAATGAGAGGGGGCAGCACAGCTAGCCTGCAACGTCACTTCCTGCAGTAGCTTAAACTGAGCATGTTATGTCTCTATGAAATGCCATCTTAAAAGTTATTGGTGACAGGGGGGCAGTATTGAGTAGCTTGGATGAATAAGGTGCCCAGAGTAAACTGCCTGCTACTCTGTCCCAGATGCTAATATATTCATATTATTAGTAGTATTGGATAGAAAACACTCTGAAGTTTCTAAAACTGTTTGAATGATGTCTGTGAGTATAACTGAACTCATATGGCAGGCGAAAACCTGAGACAAATTCAACCAGGAAGTGGGAAATCTGAGGTTTGTAGTTTAATTTAAGTGATTGCCTATCCAATATGCTATTTCTTTCGGGCCAAATTGCACTTCCCAAGGCTTCCAGCAGATGTCAACAGTCTTTAGAAAGTTGTTTGAGGCTTCTATTGTGGAAGGGGGTCGAATAAGAGCTGTTTCAACAAGTGGACTGGGCTGTGGCCAATCATATGTTTACTGCGTGGTCACGCGGGCGCGCCGTTCCTTCTTTTTCCTCTGTAATGAATACGCTATTGTCCGGTTGGAATATTATTGAAGATTTATTATAAAATATACCCTAAGGATTGATTGTAAACATCGTTTGACATGTTTCTACAAACTGTAATGGAACTCTTGACTTTTTGTCTGGATTTTGCGCTTGCGCATTGTGCCTTTGGAATAGTGAACTAAATGCGCAAACAAAAGTTATTTGGACATAAATATGGACGTAATCGAACAAAACAAACATTTATTGTGGAAGTGGGAGTCCTGGGAGTGCATTCCGACGAAGATCAGCAAAGGTAATTAAAGATTTATAATGCTATTTATGACTTTTTTTGACTCCACAACTTGGCGGGTAACTGTATGGCTTACTTTTGTGGCTGAACGCTGTTCTCAGATGATTGAATATTGTGCTTTTGCCGTAAAGCTTTTTTGAAATCTGACACAGCGGTTGCATTAAAACAAGTTTATCTTTCATTCTATCTAAAACATCTATTTCTCATCAAAGTTTATGATGAGTATTTATGTTATTTGATGTGGCTCTCTGCAATTTCTTCGGATGTTTTGTAGGCATTTCTGAACATGGCGCTAATGTAAACTGAGGTTTTTGGATATAAATATGAACTTGATCGAACAAAACATACATGTATTGTGTAACATTGAGTCCTGGGAGTGTCATCTGATGAAGATCGTCAAAGGTTAGTGATGAATTTTATCTATATTTCTGCTTTTTGTGACACCTCTCTTTGGTTGGAAAATGGCAGAATGCTTTCTGTGACTAGTGGCTGACCTAACATAATGATATGTTCTGTTTTCGCCGAAAAGCCTTTTTGAAATCGGACACTGTGGTTGGATTAAAGAGAATTGTATCGTTAAAATGATGTAAAATACTTGTATGATTGAAGGAATTTTAACTATGAGATTTCTGTTGTTTTGAATTTGGTTCCCTGCAATTTCACTGGCTGTTGGCGAGGTGGGACGCTAGCGTCCCAAATGATCCCAGAGAGGTTAACCGACTTCCTTGGCTTCAAATTCCCTATTGAGTCTTCACATAGGCATGAATGGTGTCACGTGATCGATGGCTTTGTCCATTCATATACAGTCATTGGCTAGCACTCAGATACATACAATAGTGTCCTTTAGCACAACACCAACATCATCAAGAGGTCCGGAACTGCTGGTGTACACTCTAGGTAATGTAGGACAGTGATTTTGCAGGGTCGCGGGTTCAAAGTAACCAAGTAGAGTGTAGAGAATCACTGTACCATCTAAACAACTGTGAAATATATTTTCCATAATTGAAGATATTGTAGTTTTAGCTGTTTGAAGCTGGTGTACAAAACCGAAAGTAAAGACAGAAAAATAAAAAAAACTTCAGAACAGAAAGCATAGAAATAGACCACATACTGTAGAACCGATCTACCGCTTGTTAGACTTGCTTTCAATAACATATCTATAACTCATATTTCTATGTGAATTCGGTCAGGTTGCCCAAAAAAGCTACACAGTGCATTTAATGTAAATAAATAATTGAAACCGAAATCGAAAACAGTGATTACTTTTTTAATAATCAAACCGAAACGACCTCGAAAAGCACTTAATCGGTCAAAATACCCATCAAACATACTGTCATACTGTAACGATCTATAATGAGGGCGACTCACTGTTCATGTTCTTGAAGATGATGAGGATAGGTAGGATCTGTCTGTAGTAAGGTACCAGGGCCTCTCCAGACGCCACCAGGTGCTGCAGCATCTTCAACATGGTGCAGACAGTGTGTTCTTGTCCTGGAGACAGAGCTGAGTGATTTCCACTAGATTTACCAGCTGCAGTCTATATATTGTAACAGTTAATTAATATAAATTGCTTGTTGGTCTCAATTTAAGGTTAGGGTTAGGCATAATGTTTCAAATCTGACTTTGTGACTGTGCCAGTGTAACAGTATAGCTTCCGTCCCTCGAACCAGGGACCCTCTGCACACATCGACAACAGGCACCCTTGAAGGATGGTTACCCATTGCCCCACAAAAGCCGCTGCCCTTGCAGAGCAAGGGGAACAACTACTTCAAGGTCTCAGAGCGAGTGACGTCACCGATTGAAACACTATTAGCGCGCACCCTGCTAACTAGCTAGCCATTTCACATCGGTTACACCAGCTAGTGCCTACCCTGCAGAATTACCTCCAGTACGAGTCATACTTTGATTTGAATGGGGATGGCTGTTCTAGTCATTACATTTATATGGAGTGCACACATGATAGAGGTCGTGGGTTAGAGGTCAGGAAGAGAGGGTAGTGTGTGAGCACTACTTGTTTTCGTAGAGGCTTTCCCTAGGGAGGTGTGTGATTGGGAATGAGCAATTAAACCCTCCTATGGTCAAGTCTAAGTAGTGATCCTATACATATCATGGCAAATTTAACCACAGCATGTCATGAACACACACATGTAAACACACAGGTAAAAAAAATACACACAGAAAAGACCAAGAAAGAGGTCACGCAGAATTCATACTCCCTCCACTGAAATCAATGTTTTTTGTTACTGGGCTTTGACTTATAATGGCTGGCTGCAATCAGAGGTTTGAAAAGGCACAAGTGAGAGCCAATCACAGAGCAATTTGGCCGACAGCTGCACTTAACTCCATCTCCCGCTGATAGGGAGAACAAAAGAGAGAGAAAGAGAGGCAAACATATCAAATCAAATGTTCTTTTTCACATGCTTCACATGCTTGGTAAACAACAGGTGTAGACTAAGAGTGAAATGCTTACTTATGGGCCCTTCCCAACAATACAGAGAGAGAAATATAGAAAAACGACTAAGCCAAGGATTTAGTACAGAATGAGAAACAATAACTTGGCTATACATTGCATTCGGAAAGTATTCAGACCCCTTGACGTTTTCTACATTTTGATACATTATAGCTTTATTCTAAAATGGATGAAATAGTTTGTTTTCTTCCCAATCATGAATCTATACACAATACTCCATAATGGCACAGCAAAAACAGGTTGTAAGATTATTTTTCTATTTAAAAAAATTGCAAAAAATGTAATATCACATTTTCATACGTATTCAGACCCTTTACTCAGTACTTTGTTGAAGCACCTTTGGCAGCGATTACAGCCTTGAGTCTTCTTGGGTATGACGCTACAAGTTTGTCACACCTGTATTTGAGGAGTTTCTCCCATTCTTCTCTGTAGATCCTCTCAAGCTTTGTCAGGTTGGATGGGGAGCATCGGCTGCACAGCTAATTTCAGGTCTCTCCAGAAATGTTTGATCAGGTTCAAGTCTGGGCTCTGGCTGGGCCACTCAAGGACATTCAGAGACTTGTCCCGAAGCCACTCCTGCATTGTCTTGGCTGTATGCTTTGGGTCATTGTCCTTTTGGAAGTTGTACCTTCGCCCCAGTCCGAGGTTCTGAGAGTTCTGCAGCAGGTTTTCATCAAGGATCTCTCTATACTTTGCACCGTTCATCTTTCCCTCGATCCTGACTAGTCTCCCAGTCCCTGCCGCTGAAAAACATTCCCACAGCATGATGCTGCCACCACCATGCTTCACCGTTGGGATGGTTCCATGTTTCCTCCAGACCTGACTCTTGGCATTCAGGTCAAAGAGTTCAATCTTGATTTCATCAGACCAGAGAATCTTGTTTCTCATGGTCTGAGAGTCTTTAGGTGCCTTTTGGTAAACTCCAAACGGGCTGTCATGTGGTTTTTACTGAGGAGTGGCTTCCATCTGGCCACCCTACCATAAAAGCCTGATTGGTGGAGTTCTGCAGAGATCGTTGTCCTTCTGGAAGGATCTCCCATCTCCATAGAGGAAGTCTAGCGCTCTGTCCCTTCTCCCCCGATTGCTTTTAGAACAAGACTGCAACGTAACAAAATGTGAAAAAAGTCAAGGGGTCTGAATAGCTCCCAAAGGCACTGTAACTACCTCAAATACCTCATACCTCTGCACATTGATCTGGTACTGGTCATGTCTGTATATACCTCCACTCTTATATATCTCCGCTCTTGTTTAATCAAGCAATTCACAGTACACCTGTTGTTTTCGGCGCATGGGATAAATACTATTTGATTGTATTTTATTTTCAAAAAACATTAGGAAACACCTGCTCTTTCATGACATTAATCAGGTGAATCCAGGTGTAAACTATGATCCCTTAATGATGTCATCTGTTAAATCTACTTCAATCAGTGTAGATGAAGGGGAGGAGACGGGCTACAGAGGGATGTTTAATCCTTGAGACATGGATTGTGGGCCATTCAGAGGGTGAAGGGGCAAGACAAAAAATGTATTCGCTTTTGAACGGGTTATGGCAGTAGGTGCCAGGGTCACTGGTTTTAATGTGTCAAGAACTGCAACGCTGCTTGGTTTTTCACGCTCAACAGTTTCCCGTGTGTATCAAGAATGGTCCACCACCCAAAGGACATCCAGCCAACTTGACACAACTGTTGAGGCATTAGAGTCAACATGGGCCAGCATCCCTGGGGGAACATTTTCGACACCTTGTAGTCCATGAGCCGACGAATTGAGGCTGTTCTGAGGGCAAAGGGGGTGCAACTCAATATTAGGAAGGTGTTCCTAATGTTGTCTTAATTCAGTGTACACAGGGTACCAGTACTGAGTCGATGTGCAGAGGTATGAGGTAATTAAGGAAGATACCATATTTATATGCAGTTAGGGGTAAAGTGACTAGGCAACATGATAGATTAACAGTAGCAGCATCGTATGTGATGAGTCAGAAGAGTTAGTGCAAAAAGGGTCAATGCAGATAGCCCAGGTAGCCATTTGGTGAACTATTTAACAGTCTCATGGCTTGGGCGTGGAAGCTGGTCACGGTCCTGTTGTGTGTGTGTGTGTGTGTGCGTGTGCGTGCGTGCGCATGTGTGTGTGCACAGTACACGTGCCTGTACTGAATGTACCTGAGTTTGTGTACATATCCACTCGGGCCCCCGAGTGGCGCAGCGGTCTAAGGCACTGCATCTCAGTGCAAGAGATGTCACTACAGTCCCTGGTTCCAATCCAGGCTGTATCACATCTGGCTGTGATTCGGAGTCCCATAAGGCTGCGCACAATTACCCAAGTGTCATCCAGGTTTGGCCCGGGGTAGGCCGTCATTGTAAATAAGAATTTGTTCTTAATTGACAAGGGTGTTAGTGGGCAGATGGGTGGGGAGAAGACAGGTGTGTGTTAGTGGGGAGAAAATCTAAGGGAATTATATATTTATAATTCCTAAAAGTAACGTAGCAACAGCAGATTGTGATTCGCTTGGTTATAAAGGGGCTTTTCTAACTTAATATTTTTCCGCTGTAGAAGCTATGACAGTCTAAATCGCTCCTAGACCCCTTAAGTGGATATTGCCATAACAGAACTAAAAGGAGTTAACGATTCATGCAAAAACAAATATTGAATAATGAAAGGGAGTCTCTTGGCTATCCGAAGGAAAGTACTTCTAACATAGAGAGAGAAATAAGTACAATATGTTAGCAGGGTGGAGAGAGAGCGAGTGAGAGAGAGATGGAGTAGGAACCACACAATGTGTAGTATGACGGTTAGTGCACTCAGGGAGCAGCAAGCGGAGTCACTCGCAGCCTGTGAGTGTTAAACAGCTCATGTGCAAATGCGTGGCTGTCACACACACACCCACAAACACAGAGAGAGACGCAGCCTCCCTCCGAGCCATACTACTGTCATGACGTTGGCCTGTGGGTAAGGTTTGTGACCCCCCCCCATAAATACCTTTCTCCCTTCCCTCTCTCTTGACTCTACAGAGGGACTCTTGAATAGCCTTTGTTAAACATAAAGAGTCTGGGAACATCAAACAAGTGGAAGGAACCATATTTCGGTAATAGAACCAATTGAAAATATGCATTGGTACTTAATGAATATGATGTCAGTTTGGTTGTCATCTGAGACATTATGACTGATGGCAGGACGACCAAAACTGTATCTGGGAAAGTCTACACATTCTAGTTATCAGATTCACATGGAATTGTTGTGCAATTCAATTGTTTATATATACAATTATTTGTGTAAAGATTACATGTAATTTTAGCTTCCAAATGAGAGATTTGGGTTTTCATAAGGTTAGGGCTCTGCTCAATCAGTGGCCCGCCCCTGTGAAGAGACATGAGTTATAAACTATGAAACACACCCTTCTATCCCTCCACTATATAAGCCCTTGACGAAAATGTAACTCTCTGTTCCGAGGACAATAGGACGACGGTCCATACGTTTAAAAGGGCTAACATGTCAACTACAGAACTAAGCCAACCTCAGCGTGAGCTTTGGTTGTGAATGGTATAAACTTTGAACTCTCGACATCCTAACCGTTGAGTTAGCAACAGCAGCTGTAAACTTGGGCTAGGAAAGGACAGACGACCTATCCCGTCTACAACACAACGACAATACTACATCCTATCCAATTTACCACCAGTGACATTCTTCAAAGGACAAAGGACTCTGTTGGGCAACACGGCCAGCATCTACGACCAACCTACCGAAACGCAGCTCAGAGTAAATATTTATTGCGTTTTCCTTTTCCAAATGGGCGGTAATTTAGAATACATAAGATAATGTATGTACGATAGCAGAGCTTCTCAACTTTGTTCCTCAGTCTTCCTGCTCTTTCACTCAAACCCAACCCCCTTTCCTTTGTGTAACCAGCCATGTTGGCTCCGTCCACCAGGCACATTTTGCTTTATGACATAATTTGTAATCAAGGTATGATTCATTCTGTGTATATGTAATTCTGTGTGATTAATTAGGTATTTAGTAAATAAATAAGTAAACCCAATTTTGTATTGCTGATTCAACCTGTTAGCCAGGGTTTGTGAACCAAGAATTTACAACTTTCAGATGAGACTGAAATAAGGTGACGATTAATATTGACTGCTATTGATGTAAAATATTACTAGGTCTTTAAGAGTTTATTTGGAAGATCACTGCTATATAAATATTATTTTGTGATGCCCCGACTTTCTAGTTAATTACATTTACATGATTAGTTCAATCAGGTAATATTAATTACAGAGAAAGGATTTTATAGAATAGCATGTCATATCACTTAATCCGGCAAATCCAAAGCCACAACACTACCAAATATTTTTATAACTATTCCAAGATAGTTAATCTGTGTGGTTGTCAATGGGAACAAATAAAGCATAGGGGGCAGAACAAGCAAGGAGGTGGACAGTGCCAAGTACGAGATAGCGAGACCTTTTTGGCACGTTCTAGCATTTTCTTTGCATATTTCTGTAAGGCATGTGTGCAATAACGCAATTCGCGCTTGCACGCCTTGTAAACAAAGCAATTTCTTTTACACTTTGACAAAGAGTCACATCAACAAAACTTAGAACATGTTCCGAACAGGATGTACTGAAAGAAACATTTATTGAGATAGGCTTTTTTCTTTTAAGAGAAAATCCATAAAATGACGGCCCAGTTCCATCTCGCTCCATACTCTCCCACTGCCGGCCACTGGGCTTCCTCTCCTTACCATATTTGGTGGGGAGTGGAAATTCCAACCTGATAGGGCTGTCGCGGTGACCATATTACCACCACAACAGCAGTCATGAATCATGACCACAGTAAAAATTCCATGTGACCATTGAGTCACGGTAATCTCCTCTTATGCACTCTGGACATGCGTTGGTAGTACCCAACTCCATATCGACCGTCAAGTCGCTAATGACCTGGTCCTTAGAGCTCTATTGTCCCTCTAACCATCAATGCAAATGCAATCCAAAATCACATCAAACACTTACCATCAAAACAGGATTGTGCTTTTAAAGCCCACCTCACTGTAATGATCAGCTTGAAGAAAGAAGTTCAACAGATGGTTGATACTGAGTGGAAAAGATGATTGTTGAGGGTGTCGTTTCGAAGCCTAACAAAACAAAATGTAGGCATATTTGAGTTAATGCATTGGTTTTATAAATGCGTCCAAACCCGAAAAAAAATCAGAATTAAAATAATGATTGTGCCATAATACAATACATAGCCTACCGCATATTACGCACGGCAGAAAAACATCAAACAAAACGTATTTGAGATATCTTTGGTACATATTTGGTCTAGCCTATACTTCAACATTAAACCATTTCTAGTAATCACCTTTTAGTGTGAACAGTATTATTATGCATACCGGACGGACTAGATACCTTAAGCTACGCTCCAAAATGAGTCTGGGAGAGAACGAACAGGCCTAGGCAACGTTGTTGGTTAATTGATTGTGCAGGGCGGTTTACAGAGTTAGCCTACAATTATAGTGATTTTGAATAACCTACTAATACGGCATTTCTATATTTTCATATTTAACAGGGTGACACATTACCGTTATCTACAGAATCTCATCACCGTGCAGTTTCATCTTCTCCTCTCTCCTCCATTGCTTTCTCAAGCATGTTACGACAGAACTTCAGATTCCCCTTGGTTTCCCAAATGAAGCACTTGGAAGCTTCAGGAGCAGGGTTGAAGAGCCCATGGCATTCTGAGATTCAATGGAATATCACCTGCCACGCAGCAAGAGGCTGGCTGCTTCTCAAATAATGGTTGATGCCGTGGAGTGAAGTAGTCTACCAGGCATAATTGAGAAGAAGAAAAAATCGCCCGACGAGAAAACGGCCTCCATTCCCTATTCCAGTGCAAATGGATGATGTATTTTTTGCCCTGCCCCTGTTCCTGCCCATTTGATAATGGGCCATTCTAAATCGAAAACAAATTTGACACATTAGTAAAGACAAGATTACATTGAGAATAGATTTATCGGTGAAAATATGACCACTTGATGAGAGAACAGCTGTGCAGCCTGAGGCGAGGAACAGAACACAATATTGTTTTGTGACTTTCTCAATTCATCAATAGCCTACAGTCTCATCATGCAGCCCAGATGTATTTTGATTTCTAAGACATTTGTAGGTTTGTATTATTCACAACTAAAGTTGCCTAATAACTCTAAATCTAGCATATATGACCTGTTTCATATGTTCACTTTAATGCTATATAGTCACGTCATATGCGCACTTGCTCCCCAATGGGAAGCTTGTATGCGTGGATGCCTGGAGATGATAAATGTGCTTGTGTTAATTAACGGTCAATTAACGTGAGACCGGCAGGCTTTTGCATGACAATAACCAGCTGACAAAATTGCATGAACACCACAGCCTGAAAACTGGATGCTTCAGATTTGTACATCCGGTGAAACATTTGTCTCCTTGTTCTAGGACAGACGGAGCGAAGAGCGAAGAGTGAAGCATATTCTTCTGCATCATATACAAATGCATAACACAATCGTAAATCGACATTGACAGACAGACAGACAGACAGACAGACAGACAGACAGACAGACAGACAGACATTGACAGACATTGACAGACATTGACAGACAGACAGACAGACAGACAGACAGACAGACAGACACATATTGACAGACATTGACAGACATTGACAGACAGACATTGACAGACAGACAGACAGACAGACAGACAGACAGACAGACAGACAGACAGACATTGACAGACACAGACAGACAGACAGACAGACAGACAGACAGACAGACAGACATTGACAGACAGACAGACAGACAGACAGACAGACAGACAGACAGACAGACAGACATTGACAGACAGACAGACAGACAGACAGACAGACAGACAGACAGACAGACATTGACAGACAGACAGACAGACAGACATTGACAGACATTGACAGACAGACAGACAGACAGACAGACAGACAGACAGACAGACAGACAGACATTGACAGACATTGACAGACATTGACAGACAGACATTGACAGACATTGACAGACAGACAGACAGACATTGACAGACAGACAGACAACCATTGACAGACAGACATTGACAGACAGACAGACAGACAGACAGACAGACAGACAGACGCACGCACACACACACACACACAGCATATTTTCATGTTAAACCCACTCTGACACATGCCTAACAATCCATATTACATGTCTACTACACAAAAGGACATGGTGTCTTCAAACCCAGTTGTGTTATTTACACACATGGGCTGTTTCACAGGATGTCAAAATGTGAAGAATGGATGTCCTGTGTGTGTGTGAATGTGCACGGGTGTGTGTGTGTGTGTGTGTGTGTGTGTGTGTGTGTGTGTGTGTGTGTGTGTGTGTGTATGTGCACGGGTGTGTGTGTGTGTGTGTATGAGCACGGGTGTGTGTGTGTGTTTGTGTATGTGCACGGGTGTGTGTGTGTGTGTGTGTGTATGAGCACGGGTGTGTGTGTGTGTTTGTGTATGTGCACGGGTGTGTGTGTGTGTGTGTGTGTGTGTATGAGCACGGGTGTGTGTGTGTGTGTGTATGTGCACGGGTGTGTGTGTGTGTGTGTGCACGGGTGTGTGTGTGTGTTTGTGTATGAGCACTGGTGTGTGTGTGTGTGTGTGTGTATGTGCATGGGTGTGTGTGTGTGTTTGTGTATGAGCACGGGTGTGTGTGTGTGTGTGTATGAGCACGGGTGTGTGTGTGACTGCGTAACTGTGTGTATTAGTGTTACAGACAATGCTGAATGAGTGTATCCATTGTAGGACATCTCTCTCCTGTTTCCTCACACAATGGGAGAGCTATCCGCCATCACAGTGATAAGGTAGAATGTGGACCGACAGGGAAGGACATCTCTCTCCTGTTTCCTCACACAATGGGAGAGCTATCTGCCATCACAGTGATAAGGTAGAATGTGGACCGACAAGGAAGGACACCTCTCTCCTGTTTCCTCACACAATGGGAGAGCTATCTGCCATCACAGTGATAAGGTAGGATGTGGACCGACAGGGAAGGACACCTCTCTCCTGTTTCCTCACACAATGGGAGAGCTATCTGCAGTCACAGTGATAAGGTAGAATGTGGACCGACAGGGAAGGACATCTCTCTCCTGTTTCCTCACACAATGGGAGAGCTATCTGCAGTCACAGTGATAAGGTAGGATGTGGACCGACAGGGAAGGACACCTCTCTCCTGTTTCCTCAAACAATGGGAGAGCTATCTGCAGTCACAGTGATAAGGTAGAATGTGGACCGACAGGGAAGGACATATCCCTCCTGTTTCCTCACACAATGGGAGAGCTATCTGCCATCACAGTGATAAGGTAGGATGTGGACCGACAGGGAAGG
>NC_092165.1:54835723-54923223 GCF_045791955.1 Oncorhynchus clarkii lewisi | reverse complement strand
CTAGGAGATACTTCCCTCCATGTGGAGACATAGAGGTTGCCTCTGTCCAAGGTTGGATACGCCATGCTAGGAGATACCTTCCTCCATGTAAGGACATAGAGGTTGCCTCTGTCCAAGGTTGGATACGCCATGCTAGGAGATACTTCCCTCCATGTGGAGACATAGAGGTTGCCTCTGTCCAAGGTTGGATACGCCATGCTAGGAGATACCTTCCTCCATGTAAGGACATAGAGGTTGCCTCTGTCCAAGGTTGGATACGCCATGCTAGGAGATACCTTCCTCCATGTAAGGACATAGAGGTTGTCTCTGTCCAAGGTTGGATACACCATGTTAGGAGATACTTCCCTTGATGTTTGGCAAGAGAAAACGTATCTTGTGATGTGGACGAAGTATTGTGGCCAGACCCAGGCCGGAGAAGAGGCCGGAGAAGAGATGAAGCATAGCTTAGCACTGGTGACTGCCCCTCCCTTACCAATTCCTGGACTGTCCCCCTGGGACCCCACACACACAATTGTGTTCTTTACTGTATTCTAAAGAATATACTTTTGGTTTACATATGTTTATGGTTTTGTTGTATGCTGCTGTATACAACAGTAATGTTTGGCCTAATAAATCTTTTCTGTTTCTACATTGCATTGGTGTTTACAGTGTACTTGTTACCCCTCTCAGCAGATTACTTTCACTGTAGAACATTGTATTGGTGTTTACAGTGTACTTGTTACCCCTCAGCAGATTACTTTCACTGTAGAACATTGTATTGGTGTTAACAGTGTACTTGTTACCCCTCAGCAGATTACTTTCACTGTAGAACATTATATTGGTGTTTACAGTGTACTTGTTACCCCTCAGCAGATTACTTTCACTGTAGAACATTGTATTGGTGTTTACAGTGTACTTGTTACCCCTCAGCAGATTACTTTCACTGTAGAACATTGTTTTGGTGTTAACAGTGTACTTGTTACCCCTCAGCAGATTACTTTCACTGTAGAACATTGTATTGAAATGTAGATATAAGCCTATGAAAGACCAAAGAGCTTTAGATTTAGAACAACACTGTTTACATGGTATATCCAGAAATGTAGTGTTATGAAAGCAGTGTTTGCCATTTGATGCAAATGCTTCATTCTGACATGTGTTTATGGCATTTTGAATGCAGTGTTACATTTTGAAGGAGATGTGAGGCATTTTGCATTTTGTGTGTGCAGTTTTGGGAATTGTGTGTAGAGTTTAAAAAAAAAGGAGATCGTTTTGAAAACTTGTGTAAGCAGTTGGAAAAAACTGTAAACAAACTATACGATTTGGAGTAGAAACAATGTAATGGCCAAGTAAACAACAAAAACAAAACACACATGCTCACACGTCCCACACTCTTAGAAAAAAAGGTGATATCGAAAACCTGAAAGGGTTATTCGACTTTCCCCATAGGAGAACCCATTACATATCCCCTTTTGGTTCCAGGTAGAACCATTTTGGGTTCCATGTAGAACCCTTTCTACAAAAAGTTTTGGAAACCTTTTTTCTTATGATGTGAACTGGGTCATGCTCTATGCTGTCCTCTGTTGCTAATCAGTAAGCAGTGAGTGTGTGTTTAGTCTATTGCCGGGGTCAGTCTGTCAGCGTGTCTCCATGTCTCCAGCGGCCCTGCCTCATGTTGCCCGTTTCACCCCCCTGACTCAGCAGGCGCTGGAACACTGAGCACACACACACACACACACACACACACACACACACACACACACACACACACACACACACACACACACACACACACACACACACACACACACACTCGGCCAACTGTTCGAAATCACTCACTGCCCCACTTTAAAAACACTCACTTTAAAACTGGCAGTCAGTTGGCTCCAGCAAAAAACAAAGCCTCTCAGTGTGTGTGTTAAGTAAGCGTGTGTGTGTGTGTGTGTGTGTGTGTGTGTGTGTGTGTGTGTGTGTGTGTGTGTGTGTGTGTGTGTGTGTGTGTGTGTGTGTGTGTGTGTGTGTGTGTGTGTGTGTGTGTGTGTGTGTGTGTGTGTGTGTGTGTGTGTGTGTGTGTGTGTGTGTGTGTGTGTGTGTGTGTGTGTGTGTGTGTGTGTGTGTGTGTGTGTGTGTGTGTGTGTGTGTGTGTGTGTGTGTGTGTGTGTGTGTGTGTGTGTGTGTGTGTGTGTGTGTGTGTGTGTGTGTGTGTGTGTGTGTGTGTGTGTGTGTGTGTGTGTGTGTGTGTGTGTGTGTGTGTGTGTGTGTGTGTGTGTGTGTGTGTGTGTGTCTGTGTGTGTGTGTGTGTGTGTGTGTGTGTGTGTGTTTGTGTGTGTGTGTGTTATTAAGTAAGCGTGTGTGTGTGTGTGTGTGTGTGTGTGTGTGTGTGTGTGTGTGTGTGTGTGTGTGTGTGTGTGTGTGTGTGTGTGTTAAGTAAGCGTGTGTGTGTGTGTGTGTGTGTTAAGTAAGCATGTGTGTGTGTGTGTGTGTGTGTGTGTGTGTGTGTGTGTGTGTGTGTGTGTGTGTGTGTGTGTGTGTGTGTGTGTGTGTGTGTGTGTGTGTGTGTGTGTGTGTGTGTGTGTGTGTGTGTGTGTGTGTTAAGTAAGCGTGTGTGTGTGTGTGTGTGTGTTAAGTAAGCATGTGTGTGTGTGTGTGTGTGTGTGTGTGTGTGTGTGTGTTTGTGTTTGTGTGTGTGTGTGTTATTAAGTAAGCGTGTGTGTGTGTGCAGGGTCAGAAATTCACTGTTTGGTCCAGAATGCCCTATTTTTATCAATTACATGACATTTTAGTGATTTAGCAGACGCTCTTATCCAGAAAGACTTACAGGAGCAATTGGGGTTAAGTGCCTTGCTCAAGGGCACATCGACAGATTTCACCTAGTCGGCGCAGGAATTCGTACCAGCAACGACCTTGCTCTTAACAGCCCCAATGCTCTTAACAGCCACATTTCCCCCCCCCAAACAATTCACAATGAAGATAAATCACAGAAAAGATTGTACTCACATTCACCCAATGTAGAGCTGAGAGTTTCTCTTCCAGAGCTGAAACACACACACACTCAAATATACAGTACCAGTCAAAAGTTTGGACACACCTACTCATTCAAAGGTTTTTCTTTATTTTTACTATTTTCTACATTGTAGAATAATAGAAGACATCAAAACTATCTAAACAACAAACTCCTGAGTGGCGCAGTGGTCTAAGGTGGTGTCACTACAGACCCTGGTTCAATCCCAGGCTGTATGACAATTGTCTGTGATCGGGCGTCCCATAGGGCTGCGCATGACTGGCTCAGTGTTGTCCGGGTTAAGGGAGGGTTTGGCCGGGGTAGGACATTGTTGTAAATAAGAATTTGTTCTTAACCCTCCTGCTGTGTTGTGGTCAAATGAACACACAAAATACATTTTGGATGATATTCATCAAATTTGGGGTGTTTTATTTAACTTTTAACTGTTCCGGGTCAAAAATGACCTGTCATTAAAAATGAATGGGTGAGACTACAATTACTGTATGAAATTGAGTTCAGGCACATGCCCATTCATCACACTTCCTCTCCCAGACCCCCACATGCCCATTCATCACACTTCCTCTCCCAGACCCCCACATGCCTATTCATCACACTTCCTCTCCCAGACACCCACATGCCCATTCATCACACTTCCTCTCCCAGACCCCCACATGCCCATTCATCACACTTCCTCTCCCAGACCCCCACATGCCCATTCATCACACTTCCTCTCCCAGACCCCCACATTCCCATTCATCACACTTCCTCTCCCAGACCCCCACATGCCCATTCATCACACTTCCTCTCCCAGACCCCCACATGCCCATTCATCACACTTCCTCTCCCAGACCCCCACATGCCCATTCATCACACTTCCTCTCCCAGACCCCCACATGCCCATTCATCACACTTCCTCTCCCAGACCCCCACATGCCCATTCATCACACTTCCTCTCCCAGACCCCCACATGCCCATTCATCACACTTCCTCTCCCAGACCCCCACATGCCCATTCATCACACTTCCTCTCCCAGACCCCCACATGCCCATTCATCACACTTCCTCTCCCAGACCCCCACATGCCCATTCATCACACTTCCTCTCCCAGACCCCCACATGCCCATTCATCACACTTCCTCTCCCAGACCCCCACATGCCCATTCATCACACTTCCTCTCCCAGACCCCCACATGCCCATTCATCACACTTCCTCTCCCAGACCCCCACATGCATGTGTGTTTGAGCACACACACTCCCCTTCTTGGCTTCCATGGCAACCCCCACAGGAACTTTTCCCCAATATAATCTTTCCCCCATGGGAACCACACCTGTTGGCATTGTCACAAACAGTCGCATCATTGTTTCAATAATATATAGTAATATATAGTATATATAACTTTTCTTGCAGCTCTCGTATATAAAGCTTTTTTGAGGCCTTTCTCACAATTCATTCTGTGGCAGCACAATGACCAAACAATATAATGTATGTGAAGCTGTTGATCATATCTTTGATCATGACACTGGTGAGGAGGAGAGAGTCCTTGTTAAACTTTGACACAAAGTAGATTATGATCAAAAGCACAATATGTTTCAACTAAGTATTTGTTATAGTCTAAATACATTATGCCTTTTTTTTATTCAAAAACGAGTTGAATGAGCTCAGAAGCCTACAGGCCGTAAATATCAAATGGAAGTTCAAAACTTGTAATGTCAACAAGAACTTAAGTTGATAAAAAGATGTAACACAACATTAGGTGATAATATATGTATTATTATGGATTTATAATCAGCTATAATTTGGAGGTCATTTTGGACCGGAATCACAGAATGAATTAACATGAAACGAATACAACAGGAGGGTTAGCTGACGTGCCTAGTTAAATATGGAATCATTTAGTAACCAAAAAAGTGTTAAAACAAAATATATTTTATATTTGAGATTCTTCAAAATAAGCATCCATTGCCATGATGACAGCTTTGCAGACTCTTGGCATTCTCTCAACCGGCTTCACCTGGAATGCTTTTCCCACAGTCTTGAAGGAGTTCCCACATATGCTGAGAACTTGTTGGCTGCTTTTCTTTCAACTGTAGTCCAAATAATCCAAAACCATCTCAATTGGGTTGGGGTCAGGTGATTGTGGAGGCCAGGTCATCTGATGCAGCACTCCATCACTCCCCTCCTTGGTCCAGAAGGACCTTGAACAGCTTCTGTCCCCAAGCCATAAGACTGATAATAGTGTGTTAAATAGTTAAACAATAACTACCCAGACTATCTGCATTGACCTTTGCTGATGCTGCCACTGTTTACTATCTGTCACTGTATTCCTAGTTATATGTACATGTCTACCTCAACTACTTTGTCCCCTGCACATCGACTCTGTGCTGGTACCCCTTGTATATTGACAAGTTATCATTGTGTATATATTAATACTTGTATTATTTTTAACGTGTTTTACTTTTCTATTATTTTTCTATTTTATTTCTCTCTGCATTGTTGGGAAGGACCCGTAAGTAATAATTTCACTGTTAGTCCACACCTGTTGTTTACAAACATGTGACAAATACAATTAGATTTGAATAGTACATTGGGGATTTGTCCATTGTCAAGCCAAACCTTTCTGGCTTGTGGTTTACGGCGATTGGTTAACCACTACTGGCCACACATTTGAAAATAATCTCTTCATAACCTTGTTATAGGAGATTTGGTCTAGATATGTTGTGAGAGTGTTGTGTTTGTGTTAAAGAGTGGTGTTTGTGTTCTGATAAAATTATTACACTGTTCCTGTGACGTTTCTGTAACGTTTAGGCCCCTCACTCTTGATAGCGATGACGAGAGTGTTGTGGTTACATTGATCGTTGTGTTTGTGCTCTGACAAAGTTGTGGAAGTGTTTTTGTGATTTTTCTATAACGTGTGACTACTCACTCTTGATGGAGATGATGAGTTGGGGGATGACTGGCAGGATCTTGGTGCCCCCGTGCTCCAGCATGTCGTGGACCTCCAGGCGGGTGAAGAAGTCATAGGGGTGCACCGTCTCACACAGCCCGTCGAAGAACAGAGACAGGTAATGGTGGCAGTCAAGTTTCTCCATCTGCACCTGGGGAATAGACATAAACATACACATGCACGATTACATGGTCACTAGGGACCGAATATTAGTGAGACAATGCATGAGGATCTCCCCTTGTTCATCCTCTACATTGCAATAGAAACCAGTCATAGTCTGTCCTCATCTTCAGCCCTTTCTCTTTGATTATCCTCGCATTCACACAATATCCAGGGCCAAGCCTTTTCTGACCAGGCCTGGCTTTAGAAGGTGGTTATCATATCAGCCCCAGATGAAGACAGGAGGACAGCTGTTGGGGACATCATGACACCCCGACATCTAGTATCCTGTGGGCCGACACATTAACACCTGTTTGTGACACTGTTTAGGCCTACCCTCACATAAAACGGCTACACAAATGGGGACAATATAAAGAGGTCCATTTAGCTACTGAACCTGTCTGGATTGTGTGCGTTGGTATTGAGTTTGTTACAGTGTATTACAGTAGACAGAACAACACGACTTGTGTTATGATGAACTCAGAGAGCAGTCATGGTCACGCCAAACTTCACAGAAAAGGTCAGGTGACAAGGGCACCCGTCTCTCCTCTCACACACTGTGTGTGTGTACGTTCGCATCCGCGACTACGTGTGTATGTGTGTGTGTGTGTGTGTGTGTGTGTGTGTGTGTGTGTGTGTGTGTGTGTGTGTGGCCACGTGTGTGTCAACAGAAGGTCGTGTTGTTCTATTAGATTGTATGAACTCCAGAGCAGTGTGGTGACTATTGTTGGCCGAGGGGAAGGGGCGAACCTGTTTCATGTAATGAAAGCCAATCCTGTGTAGAGAAGAGGCAAACACTGCACAACCCTGGAGCAGCCAGGAGTCTTAAAGAACAGCTGAACCCCATCGCCACATCCCTCCTACACCCCACTGGGTAACGCTGCCATCAAAATGTCACTGCCACGCGGACCAGGGTGACTTTGATGTCCCAGGCCTCTCGCAGAGCCCCCCAATAGATGCACAACTTCAAAGCAAGCGGACCCCCTGACACAAGTTTCATGGGAATACAGAGAGAAGGAGAGAGACAGAGAGAGACAGAGAAACAGAGAGAGACAGAGAGAGAGAGAGACAGAGAGAGAGAGAGAGAGACAGAGAGAGACAGAGAGAGAGAGACAGAGAGAGAGAGAGAGAGACAGAGAGAGACAGAGAGAGAGAGAGAGAGAGAGAGAGAGAGAGAGAGAGACAGAGACGGAGAGAGACGGAGAGAGACGGAGAGAGACGGAGAGAGACGGAGAGAAGGAGAGAGACGGAGAGAAGGAAAGAGACAGAGAGAGACAGAGAGAGCACACAGTGTGTGTTAGCACAGAGACTGAGCTGATTGCTTTGAGGCAATTTGCTGGCTAACCTTGACCTTTTCTGGCTTGGACAAGATCATCATTGTGAGTCAGGCAGGCAGGCGGGCGGAGAGATGAGAACAAAAGCAAAAATGCACCGGGAGAGAGTGGGAGTGGCGAGATGACACTCACATACACAGCATGGATAACTACAACCTGTCTGTGGCAAGATGAGCCACACAGGAACAGAGAACATGCTACAAGCTGCATTCAGAAGAGATTTGGACATAATAGGTTACAGTAGACAATGTAATGTCAGTCAGTGAGTAAGAACAGTGGTTCCCAAACTGTGTTGGCAGTTTATTTATCAGTCCGGCTTTCAACTTATTCTATACTGCACCGCTATAACTCTGCGTTGTGTGTGGTTGATTGAGACTATAGACGTGGACTTTGGAGATCAGGTAGTTTTAATCAAGCAGAACTCACTCTCTGCATCCTGCATCTGCATCCAAAAGGAAATAAAACATATGTTCTGAGAATCGTCGCCTCTTTCTCTCTCAGTGCATCAATATACTACACAGCTGATTCAAATAACCAACTCATCGTGAAGTTTTGATGATTTGAATCAGCTGTTTAGTGCAGGGTGGGGGGAAAAAGTGCAACCAGGGTGGCCCCAGGACCGCGTTACTATGCAACCACTAGCTAATCACTAGCTAGCTCGTCTGGGCTTGTTGCTGTTAGCTAGCACATGGACATGCAGTACCTCTGTAGTCAGAAATGACACAAATTACCACCGTAGCTAGATCCTTCATGCCTCCTTCATCCCCTCTTTCCACTGGAATTCTCTGCCTCTAACCCTATTACAGGGGCTGAGTCACTGGCTTACTGGTACTCTTTCATGCCGTCCCCAGGAGGGGTGCGTCACTTGAGTGGGTTGAGTCACTGACGTGATCTTCCTGTCTGGGTTGGCGACCACCCTTGGGTTGTGCCGTGGCGGAGATCTTTGTGGGCCATACTCGGCCTTGACTCAGGAAGGTAAGTTGGTGGTTGAAGATATCCCTCTAGTGGTGTGGGGTCTGTGCTTTGGCAAAGTGGGTGGGGTTATATCCTTCCTGTTTGGCCCTGTCCGGGGGTATCATCGAATGGGGCCACAGTGTCTCTTGACCCCTCCTGTCTCAGCCTCCAGTATTTATGCTGCAGTAGTTTATGTGTCGGGGGCTAGGGTCAGTTTGTTATATCTGGAGTACTTCTCCTGTCTTATCCGGTGTCCTGTGTGAATTTAAGTATGCTCTCTCTAATTATCTCTTTCTTTCTCTCTCTCGGAGGACCTGAGCCCAAGGACCATGTCTCAGGACTACCTGGTATGATGACTCCTTGCTGTCCCCAGTCCACCTGGCCGTGCTGTTGCTCCAGTTTCAACTGTTCTGCCTGCGGCTATGGAATCCTGACCTGTTCACCGGACGTGCTACTGTCTCAGACCTGCTGTTTTCAACTCTCTAGAGACAGCAGGAGCGGTAGAGATACTATTAATGATCGGCTATGAAAAGCTAACTGACATTTACTCCTGAGGTACTGACTTGCTGCACCCTCGACAACTACTGTTATTATTATTATTTAACCATGCTGGTCATTTATGAACATTTGAACATCTTGGCCATGTTCTGTTATAATCTCCACCCGGCACAGCCAGAAGAGGACTGGCCACCCCTCATAGCCTGGTTCCTCTCTAGGTTTCTTCCTAGATTTTGGCCTTTCTAGGGAGTTTTTCCTAGCCACCGTGTTTCTACATCTGCATTGCTTGCTGTTTGGGGTTTTAGGCTGGGTTTCTGTACAGCACTGAGATATCAGCTGATGTACAAAGGGCTAAATAAATAAACTTGATTTTATTTAGAGCGCTATTTAAAACTTGTCCAGATCAATTAGCCCATGTCAGCTAACTTTTTTAACTAGGTTGTTTTGCCATTAGATTGTTATAATATTTGAGTCACTCAGATATCACATGAAAACACATTAGACATAACAAAATGTATAGAATTGCAAGAAAATGTGTATTTTCTCTGCGCCAAACAAGAAGGGTGTGAACAGTTTGTTTCATGAACAGTTAATGTTCCCCAATGCCTGAGTTTGAGAACCCCTGGGTTAGAGAACGGAATGATATCTGATTACATTTTCATGTTATAAAAAAAAATGTCTGCTTAAAATATGCACCTTTGTGGGCAACTGGTAGCCTCAATATGAAGAAAATATTTAGGTAATATATGGCATACAAATCAAGGCGATTTAGAATTATAGCTGTGAAACCTGTTCTGAGATCAGTGATAAGGGTAGTGTAACAAATTGAATAAAAATGAAAAGATGATAACAGCTCAGAGAGGGGTAAAGATCCCATTGTAGAACACAGTACTTCAAACTTCAACTACAGAATTACACACACACATTTGTGTCATTTAGCAGACGCTCTTAGTCCAGAATGACTACCCCCCCCCCCCCCACACACACACACACACACACACACACACACACACACACACACACACACACACACACACACACACACACACACACACACAGACAGACAGACCACCCCCTCCCAACCCAGAATCTTACTCAACAGAGGCTGCGGCTGACTGGTAATACTCACATCCTCTCTGATCGATCGGGGCTGTTCAGGTTCGTTTGTCTTTGGGTGCCTTCAGAGTTTTTTCTACGGAGCTCTGAGTCGATGAGATGGAAGTGTAAGATACGCCCTGCATGTCTCCCCTGGTCAGCGTGGAGAGAGGCAGAGACACAGCAGCTAAGCAGTTAGCAGAGGCTTCCTCATTAAAGAACCTGACAGAGGCTGCATCTGAAACACCACCGTATTCACTAGGTAGGCTAGTGCATTCATTTAACCCTAACCCTAACCCTAACCCTAACCCTAACCCAACCCTAACCCTAACCCTAACCCTTATTCACTAGGTAGGCTAGTGCATTCATGTAACCCTAACCCTAACCCTAACCCTTATTCACTAGGTAGGCTAGTGCATTCATTTAACCCTAACCCTAACCCTAACCCTAACCCTTATTCACTAGGTAGGCTAGTGCATTCATTTAACCCTAACCCTAACCCTAACCCTTATTCACTAGGTAGGCTAGTGCATTCATTTAACCCTAACCCTAACCCTAACCCTAACCCTTATTCACTAGGTAGGCTAGTGCATTCATCTAACCCTAACCCTAACCCTAACCCTAACCCTTATTCACTAGGTAGGCTAGTGCATTCATTTAACCCAACCCTAACCCTAACCCTAACCCTTATTCACTAGGTAGGCTAGTGCATTCATTTAACCCAACCCTAACCCTAACCCTAACCCTAACCCTTATTCACTAGGTAGGCTAGTGCATTCATTTAACCCTACCCTAACCCTAACCCTAACCCTAACCCTAACCCTTATTCACTAGGTAGGCTAGTGCATTCATTTAACCCAACCCTAACCCTAACCCTAACCCTAACCCTTATTCACTAGGTAGGCTAGTGCATTCATTTAACCCAACCCTAACCCTAACACTAACCCTAACCCTAACCCTAACCCTAACCCTTATTCACTAGGTAGGCTAGTGCATTCATTTAACCCAACCCTAACCCTAACCCTAACCCTTATTCACTAGGTAGGCTAGTGCATTCATTTAACCCAACCCTAACCCTAACCCTAACCCTAACCCTTATTCACTAGGTAGGCTAGTGCATTCATTTAACCCAACCCTAACCCTAACCCTAACCCTAACCCTAACCCTTATTCACTAGGTAGGCTAGTGCATTCATTTAACCCTAACCCTTATTCACTAGGTAGGCTAGTGCATTCATTTTGACCAGGCCCCAGGGCATTCAAATACAGATATATTTTTATTATTTTTATTAGGATCCCCAACGGTGACAGCTAGTCTTCCTCGGGTCTGACACATAACGAAAAATACAACTAAAGACAGAAATTTACACACACACACAATAATTTACACACACACACATACACAATAAACTATAATACAACTAAATAATACATTGTGTGTGTGTGTGTGTGTCCGTCCGCATGTAAATGTTATACACACACACAGGGAATAGGGTGCCATTTCGGGCACACCCTGAGAAACCCCATAGAAACAGAACTCCTAGAACAGGTTATCCCCATTCAAGTCAATGTGTGGGCGATGAAGTCTACTTCTATGCTCCGGCCTCCAGCCAGAAACTAGAAGAACCAGCGGGCAGATGTCTGTATTATTATATACATTAGATGATAGACAATAAAGCTTTTTGAAGCTTTTTCAATGGAATTGGATTGGCTAGCCATTTAAAAGCAGCATGATATCTCTTTATCTGAACGGGTTGGCTGCCAATCCAGCCACTATATAACTATATAGCTAACTATATAGCTCACTACCCGTAAGCTAACTATGGGCCAGCGCTCTAAGGTCACAGGGCAGAGAGGGTGTGTGTGTGTGTGTGTGTGTGTGTGTGTGTGTGTGTGTGTGTGTGTGTGTGTGTGTGTGTGTGTGTGTGTGTGTGTGTGTGTGTGTGTGTGTCTGTCTGTCTGTCTGTCTGTCTGTCTGTCTGTCTGTCTGTCTGTCTGTCTGTGTGCATGTGTGTATGTTGGGTGGTAGACGTGCATAGAAGGTGGGGTAGACCAAAGCTCAGCATGTTCCTGTGGTAATTGCTGTTGGCCACATCATTATTTTCCTCTAGGTAGGGAAACGAGGAGAACACGGATCGAGTTGTGTGTGTGTGTGTGTGTGTGTGTGTGTGTGTGTGTGTGTGTGTGTGTGTGTGTGTGTGTGTGTGTGCGTTTGTCCGTGCGTTCCTGTGGTTAGACAGGACGTCTCTAGGGGAGGGAGAGAACTGTGTTCCATGTACAATGCCTTCAGAAAGTATTCGCATCCCTTTTTCTACATGTTGTTGTGTTACAGCCTGAATTGAAAATGGATTACATTGTGATTTTGTGTCACTGGCCAACACACAATACCCAATAAAGTCAAAATTGAATTATTTTACAAATTAATTAATAATGAAAAGCTGAAATGTCTTGAGTCAGTAAGTATTCAACCCCTTTGTTATGGCAAGCCTAAATCAGTTCAGGAGTAAAAATGTGCTTAACAAGTCACATAATAAGTTGCATGGAATCACTCTGTGTGCAATAATAGTGTTTAACATGATTTTTGAATGACTACCTCATATCTGTATCCCACAAATATAATTATCTGTAAGGTCCCTCAGTCGAGCAGTGAATTTCAAACAGATTCAAACACAAAGACCAGGGATGTTTTCCAATGACTCGCAAAGAAGAGCACCTACTAGTGGATGGGTAAAACCAGACATTAAATATCATGGTGATGTTATTAATTACACTTTGGATGGTGTATCAACACACTCAGTCACTACAAAGATACAGGCGTCATTCCTAACTCAGTTGCTGGAGAGGAAGGAAACCTCTCATGGATTTCACTATTTGTATTTATTACGAATCCCCATTAGTTCCTGCCAAGGCAGCAGCTACTCTTCCTGGGGTCCAGCAAAATTAAGGAAGTTACATACAAATAAAAACATGACATTATACAACAGATTTCACAACACATTAAAGCACCCTTTCCACTGACACTTAAAATTAGGGCCAAATTTGAGCTGGGTCGAGGGAAACCCGGGCCAGTGCATCCCAGTTTCACCGCTGGTGCCAGCTCCATTAGAATTCGGGCTGGTGATGGCATTACTATGCAACCACCAGTTGATCACTGCTGGATGCTGACACAATGTTTAGCTAGCTCATCTGGGCTTGTTTCTGTTAGCTAGCACATAGACAAGCAGTACCGCTGTAGTCAGAAATGACACAAATTACCACCATAGCTGGATCCTTCATTTATTTTTGCAACAGACAAACTTTTATGAGAACAGTCAGCCCTCCAATGTTAAGTAGCTACCAAAAATTAGCTTGCAAATCAGACTTGAAACAAGCTCGCTAGCTAAAGTGAGCTATCCGGAGTTGTAGCTGGTCAGGTTGTATTGAAAGCTAGCTAGCTACATCATATCAAACCTGTCGTGGTTTGCTTAGGTAGCTAGCTAGCTCATAGCCAATGCCATGGAAAGCAAGGTAGAAATTAACCTGGCTAGCTAGCCTGTTTGTGACGACACTAACCTAGCTAGCTTATGTTACCAAGCTAAATACACGGCTAGCTAGCAAGGTTAATTCTGGCTGGCACTGGCAGGAGTAACATTACTTACAGCATGGGGAGGGTGCATTAAATTATTCAACATCTTGCTAGCTAGCAACACAGTCACATTTTGGCTACCTAGCAACATTATATAATTTCTCATTTCTGGAGGCAGTGGAACCTCAATTTGAGTAAGCCCACCAAGACCTTCAAAGTGCTAATGGAAACTTAAGTGTGTGCCCTCAGGCCAATACTCTACTACCACATATCTACAGTACAACACAAAATCCATTTGTACATGTGTGTATAGTGCATATATTATTGTGCATGTGTGTATATGTGTGTCTATGCCGGTGTGTAGTCCTCTTCACAGTCCCCACTGTTCCACAAGAGGTATTTTTATCTGTTCAGTTTTTTTCAATCAGATTTTACTGCTTACATGAGTTACTTGATGTGGAATAGAGGTCCATGCTGTCATGGACCTCCCACAGCCTGTTCTGGACTTGGGGACTGTGAAGACACCTCTGGTGACATGTCTTGTGGGGTACGAGTCAAACGGTGACTTTAAATACTGTGACAAGGAGAAAACTGAGGACGGATCAACAACATTGTAGTTACTCCACAAGCATTTTGCTGCACCTGCAATAACATCTACCAATATGTTACATTTGATTTGACAATACTAAACTTTATGACCGTGTGAAAAGAAGGAAGCCAGTACAGAATAAAAATATTCCAAAGCCTACATCCTTTTTGCAAGGCACTAAAGTAAAAATGGCAAAAATTGTGACAAAGATATTAACTTTATGTCCTGATTACAAAGTGTTATGTTTGTGGAAAATCTAACATCACTTAGTAAAACTCTTCACATGTTTAAGCATGGTGGTGGCTGAATCTTGTTATGGGTGTGCTTGTCAACGGCACGGACAAGCATACTAGGATAAAAAGAAATGGAACAGAGCTAAGCACAGGCAAAATCAGACACTGAGAGACAAATTCACCTTTCAGCAGGACAATATACTAAATATACTAAAACACAAGGACAAATATACACTGGAGTTGCTTACCAAGACAACAATTACATTTTTCTTGAGTGTTACGGTTTCGGTTTAAATCGGATTGAAAATCTATGGCAATACTTGAACGTGGCTGTCTACTGAGGGGCTTCCGTCTTGACACTCTACCATAGAGGCGTGATTGGTGGAGTGCTGATGGTTGTTCTTCTGGAAGGTTCTCCCATCTCCAGAGAGGAACTCTGGAGCTCTGTAAGAGTGACCATCAGGTTCTTGGTCACCTCCCTGACCAAAGCCTTTCTCCTCCGATTGCTCAGTTTGGCCATGCGACCAGCTCTAGGAAGAATCTTGGTGGTTCCAAACTTCTTCCATTTAAGAATGATGGAGGCCACTGTGTTATTTGGGACCTTCAATGCAGCAGACTTTTTTGGTACTCTTCCCTAGATCTGTGCCTCGACACAATCCTGTCATGGAGCTCTACAGACAATTCCTTCGACCTCATGGCTTGGGTTTTGCTCTGACATGCACAATCAACTGTGAGACCTTATATAGAAAGGTGTTGGCCTGTCCAAATCATGTCCAATCAATTTAATTTACCACAGGTGGACTCCAATCAAGGAAGATCAACAGAAACAGGATGCACCAAAACTCAATTTCAAGTCTCGTAACAAAGGGTCTGAATACTTATGTAAATAAGGTATTTCTGTTAAAAGATGCATTTTAGAATAAGGCTGTAACGAAGAAAAAAACTGTGGAAAAAGTCAAGGTGTCTGAATACTTTCTGAATGCACTGTACATCTATTTAGACTGACAGACATGCATGTCAAAAACCATATAATTAGGAATTACAATACTATAATGGGCATGAACCTTCTTATGATGGTCTAAAGATCAGCCATTTTGGTCAGGGTCAACCATGGTTTGCCAGAGCTGTGATAAGATACATTATTTTACACAATCTGCACTGTATGTGTGTTACCTAGCTAGCCAGCCAGTTTTAGAGGAACAATTCAAATGAACTGCCAATATGCCAACATTCCATTCAAACAATGCAGTCAATCCACAGTTGTATACTGGCGGACATCAGTTGATGATAGGACTTAGACAAGTTGTAAATGAAACAATTATTGATATTATATCATATAATAGCACTCACAGCTTTAAAAGAAAACATTTAAGGTGTGTTTACATGTATTTTGGAGGTAAATTATACACAAATTGGTATACATCCGTATTAACTGTAATTATGTGACAATAAATCACCCCTTTCTGGCTCTAACAGCCGCCCAATCAGTTTGCTGCCTGTTCAACTTTACTAGTTGTTCTGGTTCTGGTCGTGTCCCATCTTGATTACGTGTCCGGTAATATCTTCAAGTGCAGCAAAGAAAGACCTAGCAAATCTGCAGCTGGTCCAAAACAGAGCAGCACACCTTTACGCCCTTAACTGCACATACATCAACAACATGCCAGTCTTTCCTGGTGGAGAGTTGACGAGAGTTTAACTGCTTCTCTTCTAGTTTTTATGATAATATTACTGTGATGAAAATTCCAGATTGTCTGCATAATCAAATACCATTCAGCTCAGACGGTCAAGTCTACTTGTTAAATGAAGACCAAGGTGCAGCGTGGTAAGTGTACATTTTCAAGACCAAGGTGCAGCGTGGTAAGCAAACATTTTCAAGACCAAGGTGCAGCGTGGTAAGCAAACATTTTCAAGACCAAGGTGCAGCGTGGTAAGCAAACATTTTCAAGACCAAGGTGCAGCGTGGTAAGCAAACATTTTCAAGACCAAGGTGCAGCGTGGTAAGCAAACATTTTCAAGACCAAGGTGCAGCGTGGTAAGCAAACATTTTCAAGACCAAGGTGCAGCGTGGTAAGTGTACATTTTCAAGACCAAGGTGCAGCGTGGTAAGTGTACATTTTCAAGACCAAGGTGCAGCGTGGTAAGCGTACATTTTCTTTTCATTTTAAATGTTCCACCAAAAACAATAAACAACTCAACGAACGTGAAGCTAGGAGTGCAAACACATGCAACAACCAAAGTCAAGATCCCACAACAGAAGGTGGGAAAAAGGGCTGCCTAAGTATGATCCCCGATCAGAGACAACGATAGACAGCTGCCTTTGATTGGGAACCATACTCGGCTAACAAAGAAATATAAACGTAGATTTCCCACCCTAGTCACACCCTGACCTACCAAATAGAGCATTTAAAGGATCTCTAAGGTCAGGGCGTGACACAGACACCCACAAGGGCATGCCACCAGGGGTCTCTTCACAGACCCCAAGTCCAAAACAATTTCCCTGCAACACACAGTATATGATCGCATGGAACTCTCATCTCCAATTACTCAAGCAAACAGTAAAATTACACAATAGGGACTGTGAAATGATTCACACAAATGCACGCACACACAGACACACTATCACACTAACACACAATCTTCAAACATTGTTATATAGTTGTATTGTTTGTATATCATTAAGTTTTTTATTGGTGTGACTGTTCTATCAGTGTATCTGTGTTTCGTGGCTTGTCGTGTTTTTATGTTTTTGTGTGGACCAACAGGAAGAATAGCTGCTGCTTCGGCAAAAGCTAATGGGGAACCAAATCAAACCCATTGACAGGGGAGCACGCACACACACACACACACACACACACACACACACACACACACACACACACACACACACACACACACACACACACACACACACACACACACACACACACACACACACACACACACACACACACACACACACACACACACACACACACACCACAATGTCTTTGATGTGTCCATAGTATACATAGTAATACCATAGTATACACAGTAATAGTGTACATAGCAATGTTTTTGTACATAGTGGTCCCATAAGGCGTGTACAGGACTAAAGCCAGACTGGATTGTTATGGTTACTTATCATTAGCCGTCGTAATTGAAAAGCTGAAGCTCCTATACTATATAAAGCCCATATTAGGGCTGTGTGTGTGTGTGTGTGTGTACCAGGGTGCCTCGGCACTGAGACAGAGCTAGGCCAGAGCTGCAGCCATAACACTCTGAGAGATGGAGAACATGCTAAGACAGAAGGTTGAAAGGAGAGAGGGGGCACTAGAACAGTCTGCAACACCCGGGCCTCACCCCACTAGAATGTTTACTGTTTACAGATGATCTGGTGCTTCTGTCCCCAACCAAGGAGGGCCTACAGCAGCACCTAGATCTTCTGCACAGATTCTGTCAGACTTGGGCCCTGAAGGTGAATCTCAGTAAGAAAAAAATAATGGTGTTCCAAAAAAGGTCCAGTTGCCAGGACCACAAATATAAATTCCATCTAGACACCATTGCCCTACAGCACACAAAAAAACTATATCTACTTCGGCCTAAACATCAGCACCACAGGAAACTTCCACAAAGCTGTGAACAATCTGAGACAACCTTTATGGTTGTGAGATCTGGGGTCCGCTCACCAACCAAAAATTCACAAAACACCAAATTGAGACTGCATGCAGAATTCTGCAAAAATATCCTCTGTGTACAATGTAAAACACCAAATAACGCATGCAGAGCAGAATTAGGCCGATACCCGCCTAAGACGTTAAATTCTACAACCACCTATTAGCAACTTATTGGAAGTGGGGGCCACAACAAATGTAAACTCATCATGAGGGGCGACAGTGGCTTGCATACCCACACATGCAGTCATTGCCGTCCCTAGCCTTTTGTGTGTGTGTGTGTGTGTGCGTGTGCGTGGGCGCGTAAGCGTGTGCGTGTGTGTGTGTTAGGAATGGGCATTTGAAATCCTTTCACTTTTAAAATTATGACATTTTTTTGCATCTATCTGGATAAAAAAATTAAATACATAAAATAAACTTGGACACTTGCATGCCGAGCAGCCTGCGTGACTCAGGACAGATGGTTACGCTCTGCTTTCTGCTGAAGCAGTCGGGGGAGGGGCCGGTGTGGGTGACATGGGGAGAAGAGAGAAAGTAGCCATACTGACTCGCGCTAGTTAACCAATAGAATCTACAGGTTTGTCTATCTATCATCCCATCTGGTAGTACCGTTCTTGCCTTCCCTTGCTACAGTAGTAGTAGCTAGCTGGCAGCCTGGCCAGGCCTGGAATTTCCTGATGTTAGGGGCAAGGCCATTTGGCCTTCAAGAGGTGCCCAATCTACCAGGGCACCAAGGCCATCTACTAGGACACCAAGGCCATCTACCAGGGCACCAAGGCCATCTACCAGGGCACCAAGGCCATCTACCAGGGCACCAAGGCCATCTACTAGGACACCAAGGCCATCTGTTAGGGCACCAAGGCCATCTACTAGGGCACCAAGGCCATCTACTAGGGCACCAAGGCCATCTGTTAGGGCACCAAGGCCATCTGTTAGGGCACCAAGGCCATTAACCAAAATAGCTAATTAAATGAATTTTATTTTCTTTAGCTGTTCTGTAAAGGTAAACATAAGAGTATGTACAGTGCTTAGCGAAAGTATTCGGCCCCCTTGAACTTTGCGACCTTTTGCCACATTTCAGGCTTCAAACATAAAGATATAAAACTGTATTTTTTTTGTGAAGAATCAACAACAAGTGGGACACAATCATGAAGTGGAACGACATTTATTGGATATTTCTAACTTTTTTAACAAATCAAACACTGAAAAATTGGGCGTGCAAAATTATTCAGCCCCTTTACTTTCAGTGCAGCAAACTCTCTCCGGAAGTTCAGTGAGGATCTCTGAATGATCCAATGTTGACCTAAATGACTAATGATGATAAATACAATCCACCTGTGTGTAATCAAGTCTCCGTATAAATGCACCTGCACTGTGATAGTCTCAGAGGTCCGTTAAAAGCGCAGAGAGCATCATGAAGAACAAGGAACACACCAGGCAGGTCCGAGATACTGTTGTGAAGAAGTTTAAAGCCGGATTTGGATACAAAAAGATTTCCCAAGCTTTAAACATCCCAAGGAGCACTGTGCAAGCGATAATATTGAAATGGAAGGAGTATCAGACCACTGCAAATATACCAAGACCTGGCCGTCCCTCTAAACTTTCAGCTCATTCAAGGAGAAGACTGATCAGAGATGCAGCCAAGAGGCCCATGATCACTCTGGATGAACTGCAGAGATCTACAGCTGAGGTGGGAGACTCTGTCCATAGGACAACAATCAGTCGTATATTGCACAAATCTGGCCTTTATGGAAGAGTGGCAAGAAGAAAGCCATTTCTTAAAGATATCCATAAAAAGTGTTGTTTAAAGTTTGCCACAAGCCACCTGGGAGACACACCAAACATGTGGAAGAAGGTGCTCTGGTCAGATGAAACCAAAATTGAACTTTTTGGCAACAATGCAACACGTTATGTTTGGCGTAAAAGCAACACAGCTGAACACACCATCCCCACTGTCAAACATGGTGGTGGCAGCATCATGGTTTGGGCCTGCTTTTCTTCAGCAGAGACAGGGAAGATGGTTAAAATTGATGGGAAGATGGATGGAGCCAAATACAGGACCATTCTGGAAGAAAACCTGATGGAGTCTGCAAAAGACCTGAGACTGGGACGGAGATTTGTCTTCCAACAAGACAATGATCCAAAACATAAAGCAAAATCTACAATGGAATGGTTCAAAAATAAACATATCTAGGTGTTAGAATGGCCAAGTCAAAGTCCAGACCTGAATCCAATCGAGAATCTGTGGAAAGAACTGAAAACTGCTGTTCACAAATGCTCTCCATCCAACCTCACTGAGCTCGAGCTGTTTTGCAAGGAGGAATGGGAAAAAATTTCAGTCTCTCGATGTGCAAAACTGATAGAGACATACCCCAAGCGACTTACAGCTGTAATCGCAGCAAAAGGTGGCGCTACAAAGTATTAACTTAAGGGGCTGATTAATTTTGCACGCCCAATTTTTCAGTTTTTGATTTGTTAAAAAAGTTTGAAATATCCAATAAATGCCGTTCCACTTCATGATTGTGTCCAACTTGTTGTTGATTCTTCACAAAAAAATACAGTTTTATATCTTTATGTTTGAAGCCTGAAATGTGGCAAAAGGTCGCAAAGTTCAAGGGGGCCGAATACTTTCGCAAGGCACTGTAAATGTACAAAAATAATTAGCCTACATGTCGAAGTGTAGGTGATATCGTATACATCTTGGTTACAGCTGGTCATAACCAGACCGATGCCGACATGAGGGATACGCCTGAAAATTTGGCCAAACTTTTCATTTCATTACATATACAGTACCAGCCAAAGGATTGGACACATTATCATTCAAGGGTTTTACTTTATTTTTCTTTATTTTTACTATTTTCTACATTCTAGAATAATTGTGAAGACATCAAAACTACGAAACTATGTGGGAACACCTACAAGACTGTTGGAAAAGCATTCCAGGTAAAGCTGGTTGAGAGAATGCCAAGAGTGTGCAAAGCTGTCATCAAGGCAAAGGGTGGCTACTTTGAAGACACTTTTTTTGGTCACTACGTAATTCCCTATTTGTTACTGCATAGTTTTGACGTATTCACTGTTATTCCACAATGTAGAAAATAGTAAATAAATAGAAAATAAAGAAAAACCCTTGAATGAGTAGGTGTGTCCAAACTTTTGACTGGTATTGTAATTAGGCTAAAATCCAGTCATGCTTATTAACAGATGTAGGATCATTATTCTGCCCTACCAAACAAAAAGGACGTTTTTGCTCACAGTGTGGAACTGAGAAAAATGTGTTTTTATTTACCTTGGTTACACAGTAAACGTCACTGCTAACATGACCCTCTTTTTCTCCAAAACACAATACAATAGAGGCAGGATACTTGACCACATGATTAAGCATGTTTTTAATGTAGCAAAAATGACATTAACTAATTTCCGACCAAATGAGCAGTTACTGCCTTTTTGCTTGGTAGGACAGTATTAATATCTAAAGGCTTGATTATGTCGACATACTTGAGGCCCTGTTTGTTCAGATAGGAGATAAAGGCCTTGCAATCTGAGCGGTGGCTGTCAACATTTTGAAACCGTTTAACCATAAACCTAATCGTCTTGTCATTTTTATGGGTCTTACCATGTTCCGACCATGGGAATGTTGAGGGGATAATGTTAACACTTCCTCATATGCCATTGAAACCAGTATTTCTCTCATGTTGTCAACTTCCCTTCGTTGTCCAGCAGCCAAAGACACAGTCATAGTCATATTAACAACCCATGCTTGTTGTTGCATCTTTAGATCTCCCCTCTTTCTACATTTATGAAGGGCATTTTCATCTCTGTCATATGAAACTGCTCACATTTGCGGGACGCTTTTGAGAGCAGTGTTTAACCTCTAATTGCATTTTGGAACATTCACGCTTATAACCTGCTGCCATGTGCAGATTGCTGCGATTATAATGTGAAGAAATAGCATAATAGTTTAATAACATTTTAAGCTAAACGTTCTGATCTGTTGCGTCAGGGTCATTGCTTTTTACAGTGATTGTATTAACTGTTATCACTAATATATAGTGAACACTCTTAGAAAAAAGGGTTCCAAAAGGGTTCTTCGGCTGTCCCAATAGGAGAACTCTTTTTGTCCTAGAGTATATTTGGAATATGTATTTATCGCACAGAACGACAAGCTGACCAATAGAATAGGTCAACTTTTGTAAAATTGGGGATAGTAGAGTGACATAGGCTAGTGCTTTTGCTGTTCGTTACTCATCTTGTTGTCTGACAAAGTAAATGTGGACAGTTCTTCTAACATCTCCAATATGCACCTTGGAATTCAACGAGCGCTGTTGCATCCCCGATGTCTGTCTTCACTAGTTGCCTACACGAAGTTGCGATTCCTGTGAAAAGGGCACGATCACGTGACAGTCACTGGCTAATAAGAATTGCGATATCTTAGAGAGCCATGTGAGTGAGAGGAACGAAAAGTAAAAGCCGGGTTGAAATTCGAGGACTGAGCCTGGCTAGCTGGTTTTAGCCTGGCTAGCTGGTTTTAGCCTGGCTAGCTGATTTTAGCCTGGCTAGCTGGTTTTAGCCTGGCTAAGTGGTTTTAGCCTGGCTAGCTGGTTTTAGCCTGGCTAGCTGGTTTTAGCCTGGCTAGCTGGTTTTAGCCTGGCTAAAAACATAGCAAGGTAGCTGGCTTTTTTAGCTTCACACATCTCCATGTGAAATGTATAATAAAACATACGCCCAGGAAAATATTCTTATACTTGCCGGTGTAACTTCAAACATTATCCCAGTTTGATAAGCTGCTTGTGTATTCATTCCCGTATCAGCTAAAAAGAATAGAACGTCATCATGTTTCGGTAACAGAGAAAAAAGCACCTGGCTAGCTGGTTGGCTACAGTAGGTTCTACCATTTCACAATAGCCTGTAATCACCAGTTATTACTTCTAAACAAAATACCTTTTTGGGTGGATTTATGTTGTTTGGTTTGCTGTTTGAACAGTCGCTGAGATTATATTTGGTTATCAATGCAAAATAGGCTACTTTGATGAATAGCCTGGGCGGCAGGTAGCCTAGCGGTTAAGAGTGTTGGGCCAAGTAACCGAAAAGTTGCTGGTTTGAATCCCCGAGCTGGCAATTTGGGAAAAAAATCTGCTGCTCTGCCGTTGAGCAAGGCAGTTAACTCTCAACAACAACTATTCCCCAGGCGCCGAAGACGTGGAGGTTGATTAATGCAGCCCGCTGCACCTCTCTGATTCAGAGGGATTGGGTTAAATGTGGAAGATATTTCGGTTGAATGCATTCAGCGATGCAACAGACTAGGTATGCCCATTCCTTTTCTATAGCCTATAGATCAGATCAAGGAACCAAGCGACAACACCGCCCCTGTGACTATGGAAATTTAAGTTGACTGCTGGAGGGTATTACAAGGATCCACTACTTTTGTGACCAAAAATTACAAGGAGCTACTACTTTTGTGACCAAAAAACGACATTGCAACACTCCAAATCTTGCATCTGCATAGAGCTTGTAGTAAGCTTAAGCAGGTACTAACTGTAATCAACCACTTGAGAGCCTAATCAGCATTCTGCCCTAATCTGGAACAATAAAGGCCTTGATTGATGGAATGAATCGTTATCTGCCCTGGTCTGCTGGGAGTAAAACCCAACAGAGACGGGTATCTGGCTTTGCAGCTACATTTGTTTCTACTTGCGTCTAGGACGGGTTGCTTGCAGGCAACTGCTCTGGCTCCCACTCATTCATCTTAGAGATGAATTAAATGTGGACACTTCAAAGTACTTCCACACATAAGGGCCCCCAGGGCAGCATGCATTCTAACTGTTTAAAATGGAAAGGGACTATCCATCACTGAGTCAGTTTGTGTGTGTGTTTGTGTGTGTGTGTGTGTGTGTGTGTGTGTGTGTGTGTGTGTGTGTGTGTGTGTGTGTGTGTGTGTGTGTGTGTGTGTGTGTGTGTGTGTGTGTGTGCGCGCGCATGGGGAATTGTGTCCTAGGGAGCGGACGTGTGTATGTGTGAATGAATGTAAGATGCACAGACAAGATATATGCCCAGGAACATAGGCTACTGATAAACCAATATCATAAAATGTAGCTAACCTTAACCTTAAATTAAGACTAAAACAATTTTTACAATATAGACTTTGGAGCTGGCCTATCTAGGGGGAAATTGCTCAGTTCTGCCTCCAGGGCAACTCATGACACTGAACTTCAACATGCAATTGTTTAGGGAGGAGAAAGTATCCAGGTTTTGGCATGTACAGTGGGGCAAAAAAATATTTAGTCAGCCACCAATTGTGCAAGTTCTCCTGCTTAAAAAGATGAGAGAGGCCTGTAATTTTCATCATAGGTACACTTCAACTATGACAGGCAAAATGAGGTAAAAAAAATCCAGAAAATCACATTGTAGGATTTTTAATGAATTTATTTGCAAATTATGGTGGAAAATAAGTATTTGGTTACCTACAAACAAGCAAGATTTCTGGCTCTCACAGACCTGTAACTTCTTCTTTAAGAGGCTCCTCTGTCCTCCACTCGTTACCTGTATTAATGGCACCTGTTTGAACTTGTTATCAGTATAAAAGACTCCTGTCCACAACCTCAAACAGTCACACTCCAAACTCCACTATGGCCAAGACCAAAGAGCTGTCAACGGACACCAGAAACCAAATTGTAGACCTGCACCAGACTGGGAAGACTGAATCTGCAATAGGTAAGCAGCTTGGTTTGAAGAAATCAACTGTGGGAGCAATTATTAGGTAATGGAAGACATACAAGACCACTGATAATCTCCCTCGATCTGGGGCTCCATGCAAGCTCTCACCCCGTGGGGTCAAAATGATCACAAGAACGGTGAGCAAAAATCCCAGAACCACACGGGGTGACCTAGTGAATGACCTGCAGAGAGCTGGGACCAAAGTAACAAAGCCTACCATCAGTAACACAATACGCCGCCAGGGACTCAAGTCCTGCAGTGCCAGACATGTCCCCCTGCTTCAGCCAGTACATGTCCAGGCCCGTCTGAAGTTTGCTAGAGAGCATTTGGATGATCCAGAAGAAGATTGAGAGAATGTCATATGGTCAGATGAAACCAAAATATAACTTTTTGGTAAAACCTCAACTCGTCGTGTTTGGAGACAATGAATGCTGAGTTGCATCCAAAGAACACCATACCTACTGTGAAGCATGGGGGTGGAAACATCATGCATTGGGGCTGTTTTTCTGCAAAGGGACCAGGACGACTTATCCGTGTAAAGGAAAGAATGAATGGGGCCATGTATCGTGCGATTTTGAGTGAAAACCTCCTTCCATCAGCAAGGGCATTGAAGATGAAACGTGATCTTTCAGCATGACAATGATCTCAAACACACCGCCCGGGTAAAGAAGGAGTGACTTCGTAAGAAGCATTTCAAGGTCCTGGAGTTGCCTAGCCAGTCTCCAGATCTCAACCCCATAGAAAATCTTTGGAGGGAGTTGAAAGTCCGTGTTGCCCAGCAACAGTCCCAAAACATCACTGCTCTAGAGGAGATCTGCGTGGAGGAATGGGCCAAAATACCAGCAACAGTGTGTGAAAACCTTGTGAAGACTTACAGAAAACGTTTGACCTCTGTCATTGCCAACAAAGGGTATATAGCAAAGTATTGAGATAAAACTTTCGTTATTGACCAAATACTTATTTTTCACCATAATTTGCAAATTAATAAATTAAAAATCCTACAATGTGATTTTCTGGATTTTTTTTTCTCATTTTGTCTGTCATGGTTGAAGTGTACCTATGATGAAAATTACAGGCCTCTCTCATCTTTTTAAGTGGGAGAACTTGCACAATTGGTGGCTGACTAAGTGTGTGTGTGTGTGTGTGTGTGTGTGTGTGTGTGTGTGTGTGTGTGTGTGTGTGTGTGTGTGTGTGTGTGTGTGTGTGTGTGAGTGAGTGAGTGTGTGTGTGTGTGTGTGTGTGTGTGTGTGTGTGAGAGAGAGAGAGTTAGGCAGTCTCAGCGGAAGAATCATCCGTCAGCAGCCCCCTAAGACCCTGGCCGGCAGGACTGTGCCCAAGTCTGTAATGGGATGTTTTTGTTGTGCCAGCGCATCACTCTCATCCTGTGTTCTGGCCCACAGATCAAAAAGACTGGCCTGTATAGAACTGGCTACAGAGCAGTCATGCATACACAGTGAGGGAGGGAGGGAGTAAGGGAGGGCAGAGAGAGAGAGATGGGTGGAGAGAGAGAAAAAGAGAGGAAGGGAGAAAGAGAAATAGAGAGGAAGGGAGAGAGAGAAAAAGAGAGGAAGGGAGAAAGAGTGATAGAGAGAAAGTAAGACTAAATGAAAGAAAAGAGTAACAAGGTGGGGAAGCCAGAAATCAAAGAAAGAGGAAGAGAGAATGAGAGGAGAGAGAGAAAGAAAGGTAGACAAAGAGAGAGAGAGAGAGAGAGAGAGAGAGAGACAGACAAAGGGAGAGACAGAGAGACAGAGAGAGAGAGAGAGAAAGGCAGACAAAGGGAAAGACAGAGAGAGAGAGAGAGAGAGAGAGAGAGATGGAGAGCGAGAGAGAGAGAGAGAGAGGATAGAGAGAAATAGAGAGAGAGAGAGAGAGAGAGAGAGAGAGAAAGCGAGAGAGAGAGAAAGAGAGGCAGACAAAGGGAGAGACAGAGAGACATAGAGAGAGAGAGAGAGAGAGAGAGGATAGAGAAAAATAGAGAGAGAGAGGAGAGAGAGAGGAGAGAGATAAATAGAGATAGAGAGAGAGAGAATGAGAGAGAGAGAGAGGATATAGAGAAATAGAGAGAGATGATAGAGAGAGAGAGAGAGAGAGAGAGAGAGAGAGAGAGAGAAAGGTAGACAAAGGGAAAGAGAGGAACGAGAGGAGTGAAAGAGGAGAGAAAAATGTATACAAATGGAGAGAGGAGAGAGAGAGAGAAAGGCAGACAAAGGGAGAGACAGAGAGAGAGCGAGAGAGAGAGAGAGAGAGAGAGAGAGAGACAGAGAGGCAGAGAGAGAGAGAGAGAGAGAGAGAGAGAGAGAGAGAGACAGAGAGGCAGAGAGAGAGAGAGAGAGAGAGAGAGAGAGAGAGAGAGAGAGAGAGAGAGAACACCGTTCAAATTGAAGCAAATGCAGAACAATGCGAAATTCATGAGAAGTTGAATGGATTTGGAAAAGCTATAAAGGACTATCAAAATCCATTGGACTCCCCAAATTACTGACCAGGAGCTCTATAAGAAACTTCAGGCCCTCAAATGTAAAAAAAAAAGTATGCGGACCTGATGGCATCCTAAATGAGATGCTCAAACTCACTAGTGCAAAATGTCAATTGGCTATATTAAAACTTTTTAATTTGATCCTGAGTGTAGGTTATTTCCCTGACATCTGGAATCAAGGACTCTTTTTTTAGAACAGAGACAAATTTGACCCTAACAATTACAGTTGCATTTGAGTAAACCTTACCCTGGGGAATGTTTTCTGTAGTATTATAAATGCAAGAGTTCTAAACTTCCTTAAGTAAGCACAATGTCTTGAGTAAAAGACACATTTGATTTATAAAAATATTAAAAATATTATCATATTTACGCCCTACACACCCTGATAGATAAACATGTCCTCCAAAATAATACCAAAATATACGCATTCTTTATCGACTTCCAAAATGCTTTTGATTCTATTTGGCATACAGGACTGTTGTACAAAGTTATTGAAAGTGGTGTAGGGGGTAAAACATATGACATAATTAAATCAATGTATACTGGCAATACGTGCAGCGTCAAAATTGTCAATAAAAGAACAGAATTCTTTAACCCGGGGCGGGGCCTTTGCAAGGGTTACAATCTGAACCCTGCACTCTTCAATATTTACATCAACGAATTGGCCACTGTTCTAGAAAACTCCTCAGCCCCTGGTGTTAGTCTCCACAATTCAGAGGTTAAATGGCTGCTCTTTGCAAGTGACCTATGCCTGCTGTCACCCACAGCACATGGCCTACAGCAGAGCCTGGACCTGCTAGAGCAGTACTACCGGACCTGCTAGAGCAGTACTGCCAGACCTGGGCCCTGGCAGTAAACCCCAAAAAGACTCAAATAATTATTTTTGAGAGAAGATCCAGGCCTCAGGGAATTAGACCAAAGTTCTGAATTGGTACAAAATATACAGAGTACTGCACACACTGCAATTACTTAGGTTTAAAAAATAACTGGACACCTTGATGAGGCAGTGAATGAACTGAGAGAGAAAAGCACGCAGGGCATTAGACGCCGTTATAAAAACATTGAATATGAAATTGAATATGTAATTGCACCAATTGTACTTTATGGCAGCGAGGTGTGGGGTCTACTTGCAAAACAAGATTTCACCAAATGGGACAAACACCCCACTGAAACCCTGCATGCAGAGTTCTGTAAGATTCTCCTACATGTCCAGAGGAAAACTACAAACAATGCATGCAGGGCAGAATTAGGGCAATATCCACTAATAATACAAATTTAAAAAATAGCCATTAAGTTTTGGAAACATCTCAAGTACAGCGAGTACCCCCTCTCATATCACTACCAAGCCTGCAATGCCAAGAGCTGAGAAAAGAAAAGAGTCCCTTCATCCAGCTGGTCCTGGGGCTGAGTTCACAAACCTGTTCTACTAACACACTGAAGCCTCAGGACCAGAACATCCAATCAATCAGGATAAACCAAATTACAACACAGTCAAAACAAAACTATATTGCTTATTGGGAAACACAAACACAAGCACAAAGCAAAATGCAGTGCTATCTGGCCCTAAATAGACAGTACACCGTGGCTAAATATTTGACCATGGTTACTGATCAAAACCTTAGAAAAACCTTGACAAAGTACAGGCTCAGTGAGCACAGCCTTGCCATTGAGAAGGGTAGACACAGGAAAACCTGGCTCCATGTAGAGGAAAGGCTGTGCAACCACTGCACAACAGCAGAACCTGACTCCCTGTAGAGGAAAGGCTGTGCAACCACTGCACAACAGCAGAACCTGGTTCCCTGTAGAGGAAAGGCTGTGCAACCACTGCACAACACCAGAACCTGGTTCCCTGTAGAGGAAAGACTGTGCAACCACTGCACCACAGCAGAATCTGACTCCCTGTAGAGGAAAGGCTGTGCAACCACTGCACAACAGCAGAACCTGAGACGGAGCTGCATTTCCTGACAAAATGTAAAAAAATATAAAACAATTAGAGAGTGTCATTTTCCCAAATTTGAAACCCTTATTCAAGGGTTCAAAGACCTCTCTGATGAGGACAGGCTACCGTCCTGTTGGGGGAGGACGCAGAGAGCTGTGGGTTGGCAGGGCACTACATTGCTGCCTGCCATAAGTTGAGGGACAGTGTCTGACAGACCAGTCAACCTGCACATGTACTGTACTGTATACTTATTGTTATTGTTGAATGTATGGTTATATTGACCCTTGGTTATTGTTGTTACTGTTGTCCTTTTGACAATTTTGATTCTCATTTTTATTTATTTTTATATTGTAAATATCCAAAGTAAGCTTTGACAATATGTACATTGTTACGTCATCCCAATACAGCGAATTGAATTGAAAGAGAGAGAGAGAGAGAGAGAGAGAGAGAGAGAGAGAGAGAGAGAGAGGTAGACAAAGGGAGCGAGAGAGGTAGACAAAGGGAGAGAGAGAGGTAGACAAAGGGAGAGAGAGAGGTAGACAAAGGGAGAGAGAGAGGTAGACAAAGGGAGAGAGAGAGGTAGACAAAGGGAGAGAGAGAGGTAGACAAAGGGAGAGAGAGAGGTAGACAAAGAAGAGAGAGAGGTAGACAAAGGGAGAGAGAGAGAGAGAGAGAGAGAGAAAGGTAGACAAAGGGAGAGAGAGAGAGAGAGAAAGGTAGACAAAGGGAGAGAGAGAGAGAGAGAGAGAGAAAGGTAGACAAAGGGAGAGAGAGAGAAAGAGAGAAAGGTAGACAAAGGGAGAGAGAGAGAAAGGGAGACAAGGGGATAGAGAGGAGAGAGAGAGAGGAGAGAGAGAAAGGGAGACAAAGGGAGAAAAAGGGAGAGAGAGAGAGAGAGAGAGAGAGAAAGGAGAGAGAGAAAGGTAGACAAGGGGAGAGAGAGGAGAGAGAGAGAGAGAGAGGAGAGAGATAGAAAGGGAGACAAGGGGAGAGAGAGGAGAGAGAGAGAGAGAGAGGAGAGAGACAAAGGGAGACAAAGGGAGAGAGAGAGAGAGAGAGAGAGAGAGAGAGAGAGAGAGAGAGAGAGAAAGGAGAGAGAGAAAGGTAGACAAGGGGAGAGAGAGGAGAGAGAGAAGAGAGAGAGAGAGAGAGAGAGAGAGAGAGAGGAGATGAGGGAGAGAGAGAGAGAGAGAGGAGATGAGGGAGAGAGAGAGAGAGAGAGGAGATGAGGGAGAGAGAGAGAGAGAGAGGAGATGAGGGAGAGAGAGAGAGAGAGAGAGGAGATGAGGGAGAGAGAGAGAGAGAGGAGATGAGGGAGAGAGAGAGAGAGAGAGAGAGAGAGAGAGAGGAGATGAGGGAGAGAGAGAGAGAGAGAGATAGAGGAGATGAGGGAGAGAGAGAGAGAAGAGAGAGAGAGAGAGAGAGAGAGGGGAGATGAGGGAGAGAGAGAGAGAGAGAGAGGAGATGAGGGAGAGAGAGAGAGAGAGAGAGATGAGGGAGAGAGAGAGAGAGAGAGAGAAAGGTAGACAAAGGGAGAGAGAGAGAGAGAGAGAGAGAGAGAGGGAGAGAGAGAGAGAGGAGATGAGGGAGAGAGAGAGAGAGAGAGAGAGAGAGAGAGAGGAGATGAGGGAGAGAGAGAGAGAGAGAGAGAGAAAGGTAGACAAAGGGAGAGAGAGAGAGAGAGAGGGAGAGAGAGGGAGGGAGAGAGAAAGGTAGACAAAGGGAGAGTGATCCATCTCTATGCAGTAGACTGACTGACTAAAAGGCTCTGTGCGTGAGCAGTCACTATTCACACACACAGGGGATTTGGGTCCATTATTCCACACAGGGCGATTTGGGTCCATTATTCCACACAGGGCTATTTGGGTCCATTATTCCTATTTAGGACTAGGTGAGGTGAAAAGATAAAAACAGTGGTAAAAAGAGAGTCAAGTGGGACTTGGAGATGGATCCTCTGTTCCCCTCGCACCAATTAGTGATGGTGGCAGTAAAATATTGTCTCTAGTTGTAGGACTGAAGAGGGCACGAGGAGAAAGAGAAAAGCTGCCATGTCTAGAAACAAAGGATAGAGGGAGTGGACTCCCTGGCGTGAACTCACTGGTAGGGCCCTGTAAAACCTGTGTTTCAGAGAATGGGGACGGAATCATGGATTCCAGACATTAAAACGGAATTCAACAATATTAAAAAATGTATTGAACTTAGTAGGAAATCAACTGAATGTTTGGAACTTATTAGAAAATGCATTATTTCACAAGTTTAATCATAAGACATGAACAAACTCATAATGATTCGTATTTTCCTGCAACGGCACAGGAATGCTTGTCTGTGTTTGTGTGTGTGTGTCTACACTTTGTGTAGCTGTTAGCAATAACGCTAATGATAACCTTCTTCTGGTAGATGGAAAGGCTTTCACAAAAACCTTCCCAATTAAATGTTAAGTACAACATGGCTACCTGGCAGAATTATATGATTATTTGCATCAATCCAGTGGCCATTTGATTTGCAACTCTGCAATCACATGAGCGTCACAGAAAAATTGCTAACCAGACAACAGTCTCTTGCTGGTGCATTAAAAGGTAACTGCACCACAAAGTCCAAAAACCGCAGAAAAACATAAACCTGGAAAAACAAAATGGAATCAGTCCAAAGAGTAAACAGATTTGTTTGGGCTCTACACTGGCCTCTAACAACTGGCCTCTAACAACTGGCCTCTAACAACTGGCCTCTAACAACTGGCCTCTAACAACTGGCCTCTAACAACTAAACCAGTGGTTCTTCTGTTGTGAGAAGTGGACAGCGGCTCTCTCCGATAAGGGTCAGCGGTGAACTCATCTCCCAGCTAGCGCACAACCAACCAACCAATAAACCAACCAACCAACCATGACCTCATCAACATCAGCTCAGCCAAGCTGGCCAAGTTAATGATAGCCATTGTGATGAAGCCAAATGCCCAGAGAGGACAAATGGAGTCCAGTGTGCTGTCTCCATCAGACCAGTGGTCAAACCTAGCAGGAGGCACAGCAGGAGGGGAGAAGGGCTGAGCATTTTATCTCAACCTGAGAGGGGGAGTGATGGGCAACGGCTTAGTTTTCAATACAGTTCCGATTGCCTCGCCATCATTTCTTTTACTCCCACAATGACACTTTTGTTAAAAGTGCCTGAAATAGAATAGAAGGGAGATGATTGTTTTACGTTGACAAATGTTTGATGTGGCATTGACAAATGTGGGACTAGGGAAGGTTTGTACGGTACAAGTATGTTGTGGGTGAAAGCTGCCGTTTGAAATGTCATGGGAGATCTAGGGTCTAACGCTTCAGCGCCAAACAGTCTGAGGTGGTTGCTGAAGGAGTCAATAACCGTCATTACTTGATAAGCTGTATGTATTATTTCATTGTGTTGTTTCGATTGTTCCGTACTCAAGAGTTCTGAAGAGTTATTCTACTCCAATTACAAACACTGTGCTGTTGCAGCCCATCATAATGATATGAATCAATCTCCAGGTCCACTTGTGTTCTGTCAGTGTAACAGGAAAACCCCAAGGTCTCTCCAAGCTGTTGTAGTAGGTCTGAGCTGGATGTCCGAGTGCAGTATTGCAAAAACATCTCTTTAACCTCAACGGGGTGAAAATTCTGCAGACATGATTGTCCTCATCTCTGAAAGTTTTTTCCTCAAACCACCGAGAGGGTTTTTCTCCAAGCATCAATATGCTTTAGGGTAGTGGACAAGCTCAATAAAAGGAACATGGGTGTGTACACACCACACACACAAACACACAGCCACAAATTCACTTCCAATTTGGAAGGAAGGCAAGAGGGAAGGAAGAACACTGAACCAGATGTAATTACAAAAGACGATAGAACTGCTCCAAGTCTATGACCCACATGGAGGAACTATGTCATCGCTTATCAGCCCGGCACAGAATGGGAAAATCTGGCAGTGTGCTTGCCTGCTCTTTTCAAATCTGACACTATGCAAGATGGCGGGGACATTTCTTTTCGAGGACACCAAATGTAGAAATTCTCCCTCCTTCATTCCTGGGAAAACAGTTTCTTTACAGCAATAAACAACTTAGGATGTGACATTCAGGACTTGGCTATATACAAGGGATACCAGTACAGAGTAATGATAACTTGGCTATATACAAGGGATACCAGTACAGAGTAATGATAACTTGGCTATATACAAGGGGTACCAGTACTGAATTGATGTGCAGGGGTAGGAGGTAATTGAGGTAGATATGTACATATAACTAGGAATAAAGTGACAGATAGTTAACAGTAGCAGCAGCGTATGTGATTAGTTAAAAAAGTTTGTGCAAAAATTGTCAATGCAGATAGTTAAATAGTTAAGCAAATATATACCCAGACTAGCTATTTAGCAGTCTTATGGTTTGACGGTAGAAGCCGTTCAGGGTCCTGTTGGTTCCAGACCTGGTGCATTGGCTCCGCTTGCCGTGCGGTAGCAGAGAGAACAGTCTATGACTTGAGTGTCTGGAGTCTGACACATTTTAGGGCCTTCCTCTGACACCACCTGGTATAAAGGTCCTGGATGGCAGAGAGCTCGGCCCCAGTGATGCACTGGGCCATACGCACTACCCTCTGTAGTGTCTTGCGGTCGGGTGCCAAGCAGTTCCCATAACAAGTGGTGATGCAGCCAGTCAAGATGCTCTCGATGGTGCAGCTGTAGAACAATCCGAGCATGATAACAATAACTCTCTCGAGGAGCCATGAGAAAGCGTGAAATGAGCTGGTTCTGTACAATTCTACGTGTGTATCAGGATTTACGTTATGAAAATGTGGCGCCGTACATTTGACCGGCAGCATTTTAATTTACCGGACATTTGAGACATTTGAGGATGCGTAACCTGATTAGAGCGCCCACCCACGGTGCTCAGAATGACAGAAATCACATGAAGATGATGGTCATTAATATTAACGGATCATGTAAATCAAGGATGCAATGATGCGTGTCGTTGCTGCGCACATTGAAGATGTTAGAACAACGGTAACGAACAGCAAAATCACTAGGCTACGCATAGGCGGAGCAAGAGTACCAAGTTTGGGGAAGCACATTTTCATCATAAAAATCCACTTTAATAATAAAGCATTCCATGCATCATAGCATTTACAGCTTACCATTTGTAATGTGATCAGTAGATTGGATAGTCGTAATTTAGGCTAATAATATAACTCAATCACTGTTCGCCAAAAATACTGTTCAATGCATGGCTGAGCGGGTATAGTGTAGAGGCCTGGCTGAGTGGGTATAGTGTAGAGGCCTGGCTGAGTGGGTATAGTGTAAAGGCCTGGCTGAGTGGGTATAGTGTAGAGGCCTGGCTGAGTGGGTATAGTGTAGAGGCCTGGCTGAGTGGGTATAGTGTAGAGGCCTGGCTGAGTGGGTATAGTGTAGAGGCCTGGCTGAGTGGGTATAGTGTAGAGGCCTGGCTGAGTGGGTATATTGTAGAGGTCTGGCTGAGTGGGTATAGTGTAGAGGCCTGGCTGAGTGGGTATAGTGTAGAGGCCTGGCTGAGTGGGTATAGTGTAGAGGCCTGGCTGAGCGGGTATAGTGTAGAGGCATGGCTGAGTGGGTATAGTGTAGAGGCCTGGCTGAGTGGGTATAGTGTAGAGGCCTGGCTGAGTGGGTATAGTGTAGAGGCCTGGCTGAGCGGGTATAGCGTAGAGGCCTGGCTGAGTGGGTATAGTGTAGAGGCCTGGCTGAGTGGGTATAGTGTAGAGGCCTGGCTGAGTGGGTATAGTGTAGAGGCCTGGCTGAGTGGGTATAGTGTAGAGGCCTGGCTGAGCGGGTATAGCGTAGAGGCCTGGCTGAGTGGGTATAGTGTAGAGGTCTGGCTGAGCGGGTATAGTGTAGAGGCCTGGCTGAGCGGGTATAGTGTAGAGGCCTGGCTGAGCGGGTATAGTGTAGAGGCCTGGCTGAGTGGGTATAGTGTAGAGGCCTGGCTGAGTGGGTATAGTGTAGAGGCCTGGCTGAGTGGGTATAGTGTAGAGGCCTGGCTGAGTGGGTATAGTGTAGAGGCCTGGCTGAGTGGGTATAGTGTAGAGGCCTGGCTGAGTGGGTATAGTGTAGAGGCCTGGCTGAGTGGGTATATTGTAGAGGTCTGGCTGAGTGGGTATAGTGTAGAGGCCTGGCTGAGTGGGTATAGTGTAGAGGCCTGGCTGAGTGGGTATAGTGTAGAGGCCTGGCTGAGCGGGTATAGTGTAGAGGCATGGCTGAGTGGGTATAGTGTAGAGGCCTGGCTGAGTGGGTATAGTGTAGAGGCCTGGCTGAGTGGGTATAGTGTAGAGGCCTGGCTGAGCGGGTATAGCGTAGAGGCCTGGCTGAGTGGGTATAGTGTAGAGGCCTGGCTGAGTGGGTATAGTGTAGAGGCCTGGCTGAGTGGGTATAGTGTAGAGGCCTGGCTGAGTGGGTATAGTGTAGAGGCCTGGCTGAGCGGGTATAGCGTAGAGGCCTGGCTGAGTGGGTATAGTGTAGAGGTCTGGCTGAGCGGGTATAGTGTAGAGGCCTGGCTGAGCGGGTATAGTGTAGAGGCCTGGCTGAGCGGGTATAGTGTAGAGGCCTGGCTGAGTGGGTATAGTGTAGAGGCCTGGCTGAGTGGGTATAGTGTAGAGGCCTGGCTGAGTGGGTATAGTGTAGAGGCCTGGCTGAGTGGGTATAGTGTAGAGGCCTGGCTGAGTGGGTATAGTGTAGAGGCCTGGCTGAGTGGGTATAGTGTAGAGGTCTGGCTGAGTGGGTATAGTGTAGATGCCTGGCTGAGTGGGTATAGTGTAGAGGCCTGGCTGAGTGGGTATAGTGTAGAGGCCTGGCTGAGTGGGTATAGTGTAGAGGCCTGGCTGAGTGGGTATAGTGTAGAGGCCTGGCTGATCGGGTATAGTGTAGAGGCCTGGCTGAGTGGGTATAGTGTAGAGGCCTGGCTGAGCGGGTATAGTGTAGAGGCCTGGCTGAGTGGGTATAGTGTAGAGGTCTGGCTGGGGTATAGTGTAGAGGCCTGGCTGAGTGGGTATAGTGTAGAGGCCTGGCTGAGTGGGTATAGTGTAGAGGCCTGGCTGAGTGGGTATAGTGTAGAGGCCTGGCTGATCGGGTATAGTGTAGAGGCCTGGCTGATCGGGTATAGTGTAGAGGCCTGGCTGAGTGGGTATAGTGTAGAGGCCTGGCTGATCGGGTATAGTGTAGAGGCCTGGCTGAGTGGGTATAGTGTAGAGGTCTGGCTGAGTGGGTATAGTGTAGAGGCCTGGCTGAGTGGGTATAGTGTAGAGGCCTGGCTGAGTGGGTATAGTGTAGAGGCCAGGCTGAGTGGGTATAGTGTAGAGGCCTGGCTGAGTGGGTATAGTGTAGAGGCCTGGCTGAGCGGGTATAGTGTAGAGGCCTGGCTGATCGGGTATAGTGTAGAGGCCTGGCTGAGTGGGTATAGTGTAGAGGCCTGGCTGAGTGGGTATAGTGTAGAGGCCTGGCTGATCGGGTATAGTGTAGAGGCCTGGCTGATCGGGTATAGTGTAGAGGCCTGGCTGATCGGGTATAGTGTAGAGGCCTGGCTGATCGGGTATAGTGTAGAGGCCTGGCTGATCGGGTATAGTGTAGAGGCCTGGCTGATCGGGTATAGTGTAGAGGCCTGGCTGATCGGGTATAGTGTAGAGGCCTGGCTGAGTGGGTATAGTGTAGAGGCCTGGCTGATCGGGTATAGTGTAGAGGCCTGGCTGATCGGGTATAGTGTAGAGGCCTGGCTGAGTGGGTATAGTGTAGAGGCCTGGCTGATCGGGTATAGTGTAGAGGCCTGGCTGAGTGGGTATAGTGTAGAGGTCTGGCTGAGTGGGTATAGTGTAGAGGCCTGGCTGAGTGGGTATAGTGTAGAGGCCTGGCTGAGTGGGTATAGTGTAGAGGCCAGGCTGAGTGGGTATAGTGTAGAGGCCTGGCTGAGTGGGTATAGTGTAGAGGTCTGGCTGAGTGGGTATAGTGTAGAGGCCTGGCTGAGTGGGTATAGTGTAGAGGCCTGGCTGAGCGGGTATAGTGTAGAGGCCTGGCTGATCGGGTATAGTGTAGAGGCCTGGCTGAGTGGGTATAGTGTAGAGGCCTGGCTGAGTGGGTATAGTGTAGAGGCCTGGCTGATCGGGTATAGTGTAGAGGCCTGGCTGATCGGGTATAGTGTAGAGGCCTGGCTGATCGGGTATAGTGTAGAGGCCTGGCTGATCGGGTATAGTGTAGAGGCCTGGCTGATCGGGTATAGTGTAGAGGCCTGGCTGATCGGGTATAGTGTAGAGGCCTGGCTGATCGGGTATAGTGTAGAGGCCTGGCTGATCGGGTATAGTGTAGAGGCCTGGCTGAGTGGGTATAGTGTAGAGGCCTGGCTGATCGGGTATAGTGTAGAGGCCTGGCTGATCGGGTATAGTGTAGAGGCCTGGCTGATCGGGTATAGTGTAGAGGCCTGGCTGATCGGGTATAGTGTAGAGGCCTGGCTGAGTGGGTATAGTGTAGAGGCCTGGCTGATCGGGTATAGTGTAGAGGCCTGGCTGAGTGGGTATAGTGTAGAGGCCTGGCTGAGCGGGTATAGTGTAAAGGCCTGGCTGAGTGGGTATAGTGTAGAGGCCTGGCTGAGTGGGTATAGTGTAGAGGCCTGGCTGATCGGGTATAGTGTAGAGGCCTGGCTGATCGGGTATAGTGTAGAGGCCTGGCTGAGTGGGTATAGTGTAGAGGCCTGGCTGAGTGGGTATAGTGTAGAGGCCTGGCTGAGTGGGTATAGTGTAGAGGCCTGGCTGATCGGGTATAGTGTAGAGGTCTGGCTGATCGGGTATAGTGTAGAGGCCTGGCTGATCGGGTATAGTGTAGAGGCCTGGCTGATCGGGTATAGTGTAGAGGCCTGGCTGAGTGGGTATAGTGTAGAGGCCTGGCTGATCGGGTATAGTGTAGAGGCCTGGCTGAGTGGGTATAGTGTAGAGGCCTGGCTGATCGGGTATAGTGTAGAGGCCTGGCTGATCGGGTATAGTGTAGAGGCCTGGCTGATCGGGTATAGTGTAGAGGCCTGGCTGAGTGGGTATAGTGTAGAGGCCTGGCTGATCGGGTATAGTGTAGAGGCCTGGCTGATCGGGTATAGTGTAGAGGCCTGGCTGATCGGGTATAGTGTAGAGGCCTGGCTGATCGGGTATAGTGTAGAGGCCTGGCTGATCGGGTATAGTGTAGAGGCCTGGCTGAGTGGGTATAGTGTAGAGGCCTGGCTGAGTGGGTATAGTGTAGAGGCCTGGCTGAGCGGGTATAGTGTAGAGGTCTGGCTGATCGGGTATAGTGTAGAGGCCTGGCTGATCGGGTATAGTGTAGAGGCCTGGCTGATCGGGTATAGTGTAGAGGCCTGGCTGAGTGGGTATAGTGTAGAGGCCTGGCTGATCGGGTATAGTGTAGAGGCCTGGCTGAGCGGGTATAGTGTAGAGGCCTGGCTGAGTGGGTATAGTGTAGAGGCCTGGCTGAGTGGGTATAGTGTAGAGGCCTGGCTGAGCGGGTATAGTGTAGAGGCCTGGCTGAGCGGGTATAGTGTAGAGGCCTGGCTGATCGGGTATAGTGTAGAGGCCTGGCTGAGTGGGTATAGTGTAGAGGCCTGGCTGAGTGGGTATAGTGTAGAGGCCTGGCTGATCGGGTATAGTGTAGAGGCCTGGCTGATCGGGTATAGTGTAGAGGCCTGGCTGATCGGGTATAGTGTAGAGGCCTGGCTGATCGGGTATAGTGTAGAGGCCTGGCTGATCGGGTATAGTGTAGAGGCCTGGCTGATCGGGTATAGTGTAGAGGCCTGGCTGATCGGGTATAGTGTAGAGGCCTGGCTGAGTGGGTATAGTGTAGAGGCCTGGCTGATCGGGTATAGTGTAGAGGCCTGGCTGATCGGGTATAGTGTAGAGGCCTGGCTGATCGGGTATAGTGTAGAGGCCTGGCTGATCGGGTATAGTGTAGAGGCCTGGCTGAGTGGGTATAGTGTAGAGGCCTGGCTGATCGGGTATAGTGTAGAGGCCTGGCTGATCGGGTATAGTGTAGAGGCCTGGCTGATCGGGTATAGTGTAGAGGCCTGGCTGATCGGGTATAGTGTAGAGGCCTGGCTGATCGGGTATAGTGTAGAGGCCTGGCTGATCGGGTATAGTGTAGAGGCCTGGCTGAGTGGGTATAGTGTAGAGGCCTGGCTGAGTGGGTATAGTGTAGAGGCCTGGCTGAGCGGGTATAGTGTAGAGGTCTGGCTGATCGGGTATAGTGTAGAGGCCTGGCTGATCGGGTATAGTGTAGAGGCCTGGCTGATCGGGTATAGTGTAGAGGCCTGGCTGAGTGGGTATAGTGTAGAGGCCTGGCTGATCGGGTATAGTGTAGAGGCCTGGGCTTAAGGCTATATCAGATACATTTCTTCTTTCTTTGCATGGGAACAACACATTTCATGCAATTCAACTACACTTTATATGACTGGCGACATTAGCAGAATTTTTTTAATACGACAAATTACAGAGTAGCCTACTCTGCTGACTGACACTGACAAACAGATCAATAAAACAATGTTGTCTATATAATAGGCCTACGAGAAGGGGATAAACAAGTATTATATGAGGTCCATCTATACCGGAGGAGAAATAGAGCGTTGTGAGCGTTGTGTCAGTAACCGAAAGCTTGCTGGTTCGAATCCCTTAGCTGACAAGTTAAAAATCTGTCATTTTGCCCCTGAACAAAGCAGTTGACCCAGGAAGCAGTTGACCCAGTTCCCCGGGAAGCTGTGATTGTAAATAAGAATGGGTTCTTAAATGACTTGCCTAGTTAAATAAAGGTAAAAACATATTTAAAAAAAAATAAACAATGATAAAGAGTGAATATGTGCAGTGCACACTCACCAGGGATATGGCCAATGCTCTCCCCTTATGTAAATAAGATAGGCTATAGCCTTACTGTTGTTTGCACAATTAAGTTTAAAATCTTGATAACTAAAAGATAGATTCAAGTGTTTTCATTGTCTTCTCTTTACAGCAATTTCCTTCCAAACTATATTTTCCCGCGATTGAATGTTGAAATATTGCAAAATGCTTTGCTGGGCCTGTCTACCTACACTGACAGTTGCAACTCAACATTAATCTATTTGGTATTTGCAGCGCATGCTGCCTTTCCTTTCAACTGTAGTCAATGCGATTTAAATCAATCCACAACTAAAAAAAAATTTAGCCTAGGGAAGCTAATGATCCTCTGTGGCCAAATCATGCTTTAGTAGCCTATTTTGAATGATTGGATTCATTTCTGTAAAAATAGGAGTAGGCTAATTAGGCTACATAATTATGCCAATTTAATTCAGTTTACTTGGGGAAGGTTTAGCGCCTTATTGACACGCTGCCCATGAGTTCATGTCAATCTACTGTCCCCCATAGTAGAAAACTGTACTTATTCTATTCAGCTTGTCGAGAAAGAAATAGCCCAAGCAGACTCTAGGAGAGTTGTGGGACAATAGATCCCAAATTCATACAACCAGAAGGCCTAGGCTACATAAAAAACTTAAAAAAGCAATGAATCTGATGCAACAGCTGAGAAAGTTTAACTTAAAATGTTGATAAACTATTATTTCTTAACATTACCAGCGCAGTAATGCGCACAAGGCATTTTTTCTGCTTAAAGGCTCTGTATCTGTATGCTGTGCCAATTTAATTCCACAAAATTATGCAAATTAACCCATAGACGGACAAGTATGATCGGTCAAATGTATTTTCATCAACTGGTATTTAGGCAAAATATCATTATTTCACAGTGGGATTTTTTAAATATTCTGCTGGGCAGTTGGTCGGTGCCAATTTTATTTATCAGCTTTTCTGTTTTGGTTGGGGCAAAAGCCGGTTATTACCGGCTAACGGAAACCCTGGTATGTATGTATAATCACAGTAGGCTATTGTTGTGTCATGATCAAATGAGCATAGATAGAATACCATACAACACACATCCATTTTGGGTATTGAGAAAATATATGGTTTCATCTGTTTTTAGATAAAAATACTGATTCTAACATTGTCAAAAAAAATCTCTGACCTCTAATTCTTAAATACCGTTTCATAATAAAAAAAACACAGGTTAAAAAACCTCTGTGCCACTGGGACGTCCCACTGTATCTGCTCAGGTCAAATGGCAACACATCTCTTTGAATTAAGAAAACTTGAGTCAAAAACAAAGGTGATGACTACAGTAAACTTTGCATGGCTCACCCAGCTAAGGGGAGGGAAGATGTCTTCTTCTCTTTTTAAAGTGCGGTGAGAGAAGGCAGAAATGTTATTGTTGCTGGCACGAGGTGAGGTAGAATTGACAGGTATTGTCAGTCGACTCAGCGAGTGGCCAGGCAATGAAGAGAAGTCTGCCTCTGACAGGTTTATTGAAAAAGCTGCAGCTACAAACAGCTTGGTCCCACTGCTCTACAACACTGGCACACTCCATGCATCCTTTCTCTCTTTAGCCATCTCCTTCTCCCTTCCCCTCTCTCTTTCTGTTCCTTTCTCTTTGTAGGGGAGAGTGGGGTAAGTTCTATACATTATGTCAGTGTGTAGGGGAGAGTGGGGTAAGTACTATACATTGTGTCAGTGTGTAGGGGGGAGTGGGGTAAGTACTATACATTGTGTCAGTGTGTAGGGGAGAGTGGGGTAAGTACTATACATTATGTCAGTGTGTAGGGGAGAGTGGGGTAAGTACTATACATTATGTCAGTGTGTAGGGGGGAGTGGGGTAAGTACTATACATTGTGTCAGTGTGTAGGGGAGAGTGGGGTAAGTACTATACATTATGTCAGTGTGTAGGGGAGAGTGGGGTAAGTACTATACATTATGTCAGTGTGTAGGGGAGTGGGGTAAGTACTATACATTATGTCAGTGTGTAGGGGGGAGTGGGGTAAGCACTATACATTATGTCAGTGTGTAGGGGAGAGTGGGGTATGTTCTATACATTATGTCAGTGTGTAGCGGAGAGTGGGGTAAGTACTATACATTATGTCAGTGTGTAGGGGAGAGTGGGGTAAGTACTATATATTATGTCAGTGTGTAGGGGAGAGTGGGGTAAGTACTATACATTATGTCAGTGTGTAGGGGAGAGTGGGGTAAGTACTATACATTATGTTAGTGTGTAGGGAAGAGTGGGGTAAATACTATACATTATGTCAGTGTGTAGGGGAGAGTGGGGTAAGTACTATACATTATGTCAGTGTGTAGGGGAGAGTGGGGTCAGTACTATACATTATGTCAGTGTGTAGGGGGGAGTGGGGTAAGTACTATACATTATGTCAGTGTGTAGGGGAGAGTGGGGTAAGTACTATACATTATGTCAGTGTGTAGGGGAGAGTGGGGTAAGTTCTATACATTATGTCAGTGTGTAGGGGAGAGTGGGGTAAGTTGAGCCATTTGTTACATTCAGCATCACTCTGTCAAAGGAAACATAATATTCTTAAAAACAATAATTTCAGGATGTCAGACTAAGTTAAGCTGCCTACAAATTTCTGTACTGAATGAAACGTTTAAAAAAAAACTAAAATGTCTATCTTTATTTCACAAACAGAATTCAAAACAATCCCAATTGCCTTTCTGTCTTTTGATAGTTTTAAGCATATTTTAACACAGGCTTAAGACCTTACAAACAGTTCGTACTTAACACAGGCAAGGCCCTGTTACCTCATATCCCATTGATAATGCCTTGCATTACACCTGGGAAGAAAACACTTCAATTTGCCATTGGCTCAACCATTGGCTCAGCTTACCCCATGGCCATTTGTTCAGCTTACCCCATGGCCATTTGTTCAACTTACCTCATGGCCATTTGTTCAACTTTCCCCATGGCCATTGGCTCAGCTTACCCCATGGCCATTGGCTCAGCTTACCCCATGGCCATTTGTTCAACTTACCCCATGGCCATTTTTTCAACTTACCCCATGGCCATTGGCTCAACTTACCCCATGGCCATTTGTTCAACTTACCCCATGGCCATTTGTTCAACTTACCCCATGGCCATTGGCTCAGCTTACCCCATGGACATTTGTTCAGCTTACCCCATGGCCATTGGCTCAGCTTACCCCATGGCCATTTGTTCAACTTACCCCATGGCCATTTGTTTAACTTACCCCATGGCCATTGGCTCAGCTTACCCCATGGCCATTTGTTCAGCTTACCCCATGGCCATTGGCTCAGCTTACCCCATGGCCATTTGTTCAACTTACCCCATGGCCATTTGTTCAACTTACCCCATGGCCATTGGCTCAGTTTACCCTATGGCCATTTGTTCAACTTACCCCATGGCCATTTGTTCAGCTTACCCCATGGCCATTTGTTCAATTTACAAAATGCAAACAACTTACAGCTGCAAGGATGCTCTTTCATGCCAGGTTTAGGACCTCATATTGAACCTTATAGAGACCCCAACTGATGTATAGAACACTCTTAAAATGATCTACTTTGGTTTAGATACAGGCATCATGAATTCTCTACGGGTGTCAAACTCATTCCAGGGAGGGCTGAGTGTCTGCAGGTTTATTTCAATTAAGACCTAGACAACCAGGTGAGCGGGGTTCCTTACTAAATAGTGACCTTAATTCATCAATCAACGGTGGAAGGAAAACCCGCAGAAACTCTGCCATCCATGAAATGAGTTTGACACAAATTCCTTTGACTTTTTGGACCTACTGTAACTTGCCACTTTTTCCAAGTGGTTTCTTCCTTCACAGACTCCATAAAAATGATGACCTCTTCCTACATATTTGGTCAAATTATTCATTTTGTGTATGGTTTCCTAAAACTAGGGCGGCTCAAATGACCCCACTCTCCCCTATGGCTCTTCCTCTCTATCAATCTCTTTCATCTTATTCTCGCTCAGTTTCTCACTCTTTCTCCACCCTGCTTCTCTCATGCACAAAGCACACACTACAGGAAGAGAGAAGTAGAAAATAAAACATTGCTGCTCTACTCCAAGAAGAAAATAAGAGAAAAGAGCAGGGAGGGAGAGAACAATAGAGCGTAGTGTAGTGCAGTGTGTTTGCCCCACTGGCTACTCTTTTATAGACAGTACCTTTGTGATTCGTACTCCTCTTTCTCTTATCTAGTTTTTCCAGCAGTCCTGGCAGTGGAGGAAAGAGCCACGGTGTGTAAGAGGAAAATGAGGTCTCGCCACAGGCATGAAAACCTCCTTGTCAGGACTGCTCGGGTTCTGGCCCTGCAGGGACAAACTGGGATGGGATTGGCAGACAGTGGGTTCGCGCTCATAGCTGCTAATGCTATTGGGTTTGATGTTGCTGGGGGGGTGCTAGTGAATTAGTGGTCCAAAGATGATCATTTCTTAATCTGATCACAAGGCCTACATACAGTGCAATACATAGGGCTGTAAACGAGTATGAGCAAAAGGTGAAAGTTTGGATCAATTCACAATAACCATCCATACACAATGAATGGATTTTACAACAGGTTTTTCTCCAAGCTCATGGGGTGTGTCTCTTCAAAGATACATTCTATGCATTCCATGCATTCTGACTCCAGGATGATGCTGATGCTGCTGCAGACGATGATGAAGACGATGAGGAAGATAACTGACAGTGTGAGGACATTCCATTCTTGAAAAGGAAACAGTGAACCGGGTTGCAATAACTTGATTACGCCACTTCCCATGGTCTGAAGAGAAGGAGTGCTTGAGGGGCAGTGAGAAGCTCACGGGAGGTAATCACCATCGGGGTTTGGATAAACTGCACTGTAAAAATGAAGTGCTTTGTAATACTAAAACTAGTGGCACCTGAGCTGCCACCATCTTAAATGAGACAAAACATTAACTTTTCTGGAGTATTGAAACACGTGGTTGTGACAGTATTGGGACAGATTTAAGGTGTACTAAAACACGACATGGTGTGTTGTAAAACCACATAAGAGTTGTGAAACATCTCGCCAGAGATTGGGAGCCCTAACACAGAAAAGCTTGAAAACATTATTGAGGCAAACATAAGAATCTTTGGATGAGCTATCTAATGTTAGCTAAATGTAGTAATGAATAAATTGGCAACATTTATTTAAATGGACAATTCTGTGAACTGTCTTGTACAAGTTTTAAATTGACACAATACCTGTTAGCAAAGGTGTCCGCTGGAGAGGAGCATTTGCAGGGATTTGATGTCTACTTTGGTGCTAATTAAATCAGAGTAAATAGAACCCAATATACTGATAAAAGTGACCTTTAAGTGTTTCTAAAATCCCCTATGGGAAAAGGGAATGGTGGAAAAACGATTGGAACTACTTCTCTGTTTGACCACTAGGTTTAATTGGTCATTATGACACCTGTGGGGCTCTATTGCCGCGTTAACATGCTAGGCGGAACCAGGAAATTTCTAACTTGCTAAAATGTCTAACTTGCTAACTGGTTGAACGTGTTGTGGCACCTGTATAACAACCAATTAGCAGGTAAGGAAATGTCAGTTTCCTTGTTTCCGACTAGCACGTGAACGCGGCATCAGTCCTGACTTTATATTATTTATATTCTGAGGGTACATGGCATGGAAGGTTGCTCAGATTAATTGAATCACAATACAGTTGTGATAGACATGATTGACAGTTAGTCTGTCATCCTGGTCTTGACTGGCTGTGGTTAGGACTGACCAGTCGGTGGATAACACAGCATGTATGTTTTTCTGAAGGGAGACAAATAGCAAATAATAGCAAGCAATAATGATAGTATATGAATGCATAATTAGGTTATTAAATGTTATGAAATTAACAAATGGCAATAGGATTACAATTATTAAACATATTGATAACAATATGCAAAGAGAAAATACTTGATTAAGCTCTGCAAAAATAACAAGACAACAATATGAATGTCAAAAGTGGGATGCAATAACATGTGGTGTGGTAGGCCAAAGCTAGAGCAGGCTAAAATGGCAGTGTAGCATATAGCATGTGGTGTGGTAGGCCAAAGCTAGAGCAGGCTAAAATGGCAGTGTAGCATATAGCATGTGGTGTGGTAGGCCAAAGATAGAGCAGGCTAAAATGGCAGTGTAGCATATAGCATGTGGTGTGGTAGGCCAAAGATAGAGCAGGCTAAAATGGCAGTGTAGCATATAGCATGTGGTGTGGTAGGCCAAAGCTAGAGCAGGCTAAAATGGCAGTGTAGCATATAGCATGTGGTGTGGTAGGCCAAAGCTAGAGCAGGCTAAAATGGCAGTGTAGCATATAGCATGTGGTGTGGTAGGCCAAAGATAGAGCAGGCTAAAATGGCAGTGTAGCATATAGCATGTGGTGTGGTAGGCCAAAGCTAGAGCAGGCTAAAATGGCAGTGTAGCATATAGCATGTGGTGTGGTAGGCCAAAGCTAGAGCAGGCTAAAATGGCAGTGTAGCATATAGCATGTGGTGTGGTAGGCCAAAGCTAGAGCAGGCTAAAATGGCAGTGTAGCATATAGCATGTGGTGTGGTAGGCCAAAGCTAGAGCAGGCTAAAATGGCAGTGTAGCATATAGCATGTGGTGTGGTAGGCCAAAGCTAGAGCAGGCTAAAATGGCAGTGTAGCATATAGCATGTGGTGTGGTAGGCCAAAGCTAGAGCAGGCTAAAATGGCAGTGTAGCATATAGCATGTGGTGTGGTAGGCCAAAGCTAGAGCAGGCTAAAATGGCAGTGTAGCATATAGCATGTGGTGTGGTAGGCCAAAGCTAGAGCAGGCTAAAATGGCAGTGTAGCATATAGCATGTGGTGTGGTAGGCCAAAGCTAGAGCAGGCTAAAATGGCAGTGTAGCACATAGCATGTGGTGTGGTAGGCCAAAGATAGAGCAGGCTAAAATGGCAGTGTAGCATATAGCATGTGGTGTGGTAGGCCAAAGCTAGAGCAGGCTAAAATGGCAGTGTGGCATATAGCATGTGGTGTGGTAGGCCAAAGCTAGAGCAGGCTAAAATGGCAGTGTAGCATATAGCATGTGGTGTGGTAGGCCAAAGCTAGAGCAGGCTAAAATGGCAGTGTGGCATATAGCATGTGGTGTGGTAGGCCAAAGCTAGAGCAGGCTAAAATGGCAGTGTAGCATATAGCATGTGGTGTGGTAGGCCAAAGCTAGAGCAGGCTAAAATGGCAGTGTAGCATATAGCATGTGGTGTGGTAGGCCAAAGCTAGAGCAGGCTAAAATGGCAGTGTAGCATATAGCATGTGGTGTGGTAGGCCAAAGCTAGAGCAGGCTAAAATGGCAGTGTAGCATATAGCATGTGGTGTGGTAGGCCAAAGATAGAGCAGGCTAAAATGGCAGTGTAGCATATAGCATGTGGTGTGGTAGGCCAAAGCTAGAGCAGGCTAAAATGGCAGTGTAGCATATAGCATGTGGTGTGGTAGGCCAAAGCTAGAGCAGGCTAAAATGGCAGTGTAGCATATAGCATGTGGTGTGGTAGGCCAAAGCTAGAGCAGGCTAAAATGGCAGTGTAGCATATAGCATGTGGTGTGGTAGGCCAAAGCTAGAGCAGGCTAAAATGGCAGTGTAGCACATAGCATGTGGTGTGGTAGGCCAAAGATAGAGCAGGCTAAAATGGCAGTGTAGCATATAGCATGTGGTGTGGTAGGCCAAAGCTAGAGCAGGCTAAAATGGCAGTGTGGCATGTAGCATGTGGTGTGGTAGGCCAAAGCTAGAGCAGGCTAAAATGGCAGTGTAGCATATAGCATGTGGTGTGGTAGGCCAAAGCTAGAGCAGGCTAAAATGGCAGTGTAGCATATAGCATGTGGTGTGGTAGGCCAAAACTAGAGCAGGCTAAAATGGCAGTGTGGCATATAGCATGTGGTGTGGTAGGCCAAAACTAGAGCAGGCTAAAATGGCAGTGTAGCATATAGCATGTGGTGTGGTAGGCCAAAGCTAGAGCAGGCTAAAATGGCAGTGTAGCATATAGCATGTGGTGTGGTAGGCCAAAGCTAGAGCAGGCTAAAATGGCAGTGTAGCATATAGCATGTGGTGTGGTAGGCCAAAGCTAGAGCAGGCTAACATGGCAGTGTAGCATATAGCATGTGGTGTGGTAGGCCAAAACTAGAGCAGGCTAAAATGGCAGTGTAGCATATAGCATGTGGTGTGGTAGGCCAAAGCTAGAGCAGGCTAAAATGGCAGTGTAGCATATAGCATGTGGTGTGGTAGGCCAAAGCTAGAGCAGGCTAAAATGGCAGTGTAGCATATAGCATGTGGTGTGGTAGGCCAAAGCTAGAGCAGGCTAAAATGGCAGTGTAGCATATAGCATGTGGGCCACACATCAAACAGTAGCTATTAGGAATTGAAGCCAGCGGTATTAACTCAAAACCAGGCTTTAATTTGCACATAAAACAAGTGCATGAAATCCAAGAAAATGACAATAAAGTCAACAAAGGCTTAAGGACAACAAGTCAGGGTATCCAAGAAAGTGCACATCATTGTGCAAACGACGACGTGTCAATTAACAACTACACATCAAGAAAAGTGAAAAATGAATCACCTTTTTTTGCCTGTTTTACTTGGGCTTGTAGCATTAGAGGCAAAAAAGCCACACAAAACAAATGTTCTTAGGAAGTGAATTCACTTTCTGTTTCCTTCTTCAATGTGGTAACATTGGGTACTCAAGTTTTTCATTGATGCATACTTTCTTGGATTGTTTTGGAGAGTTTCATCTCAGCGTTGGGTGTGCTCTCACCTGTCTGAGTTCATGAAGGACAAGAATAAAGGCATGTGGCCTGCAAACTTGCCTGTTTTTATAGTTGACCATAGAGTTTGCTAGCGGGCACCTATGTTCACGAATGCCTTCCCTCCACCTCTATGCCTCAGACTGGGGGAATTCTGAACGGAAACACAAAGTTTGAAGTTCACATTTTGCCTTTAATTTAAACATTTGTCTTCTGATATGCTCAGGAAGGAAACGTGTTCAGTCTTCTAGAGATTAATGTACTTTGGTGCGAAAAGTACAAATCAATCCCAGAACAACAGCAAAGGACCTTGTAGAGATGCTGGAGGAAACAGGTACAAAAGTATCTATAGCCACAGTAAAACGAGTCCTATAGCGACATAACCTGAAAGGCCACTCAGCAAGGAAGAAAGCACTGGTCCAAAACTGCCATAAAAAAGCCAGACTCCGGTTTGCAACTGCACATGGGGACAAGTATCGTACTTTTTGGAGAAATTTCCTTTGGTCTGATGAAACAAAAATAGAACTGTTTGGCCATAATGACCATTGTTATATTTGAAGTGAAAAGGGAGAGGCTTGCAAGCTGAAGAACACCATCCCCACCATGATGCACGGGTTGTGGCAGCATCATGTTGTGAGGTGCTTTGCTGCATGAGGTACTGGTGCACTTCACAAAATAGATGGCATCATGAAGAAATAAAATGATGTGGATATATTGAAGCAACATCTCAAGACATCAGTCAGGAAGTTAAAGCTTGGTCGCAAATGGGTCTTCCAAATGGACAATGACCCCAAGCATACTTCCAAAGTTGTGGCAAAATGGCTTATGGACAACAAAGTCAAGGTATTGGAGAGCGCATCACAAAGCCCTGACCTCAATCCTATAAAAAAAATGTGTGGGCAGAACTGAAAAAGCGTGTGCGAGCAAGGAGGCCTACAAACCTGATTCAGTTACATCAGCTCTGTCAGGAGGAATGGGCCAAAATTCACCCAACTTATTGTGTGAAGCTTGTGGAAGGCTACCTGAAATGTTTTACACAAGTTAAACAATTTACAGGCAATGCTACCAAATACTAATTGAGTGTATGTAAACTTCTGCCCACTGGGAATGTGATGTAAGAAAAAAAAGCTGTAATAAATCATTCTGTCTACAATTCTGACATTTCACAATTTTAAAATAAAGTGGTGTTCCTAACTGACCTAAAACAGGGATTTTTTTTACTATGATTAAATGTCAGGAATTGTGAAAAACTTAAGTTGAAATGTATTTGGCTCAGGTGTATGTAAACTCCTGACTTCAACTGTACATAGCTCTACATATTTTGATTGTAAGATGATTTATAATCTCACAAAGTTGCCTGGCAACTGTAGCCTCTAATTAATGCCAAAGTCTACCCTAGGAAATATATTCAGTTCCCAGTGTCCTATTTAAAAGATGAATTAACATTTTAAATCAATATTTATAATCAATCAATATGTATGCTAGAAACCATTCGCAATTTAACAGTCTGCCCCAAACATTTTTGAGATGCTGCCTTTTACATGCACTGAAACACCAACAAGGGTTTTCACAACACTCTTTTCAAAACACAATGATTCAGATTGAAGAACCACTTTGCTGGCTCAGAACACTTTCATTGGGTTTAGAAATCCCCTCAGTGTATCAGAACACTTCCATTGGGTTTAGAAATCCCCTCAGTGTATCAGAACACTTCCATTGGGTTTAGAAATCCCCTCAGTGTATCAGAACACTTTCATTGGGTTTAGAAATCCCCTCAGTGTATCAGAACACTTTCATTGGGTTTAGAAATCCCCTCAGTGTATCAGAACACTTCCATTGGGTTTAGAAATCCCCTCAGTGTATCAGAACACTTTCATTGGGTTTAGAAATCCCCTCAGTGTATCAGAACACTTCAATTGGGTTTAGAAATCCCCTCAGTGTGTCAGAACACTTCCATTGGGTTTAGAAATCCCCTCAGTGTGTCAGAACACTTTCATTGGGTTTAGAAATCCCCTCAGTGTATCAGAACACTTTCATTGGGTTTACATTCCAACACCAGATCTCAGCACTACTTTTTATGGTTTCCCTACATGGTGATGGTGTTTTGAGTCTTTCTATTTTAAAACAGTGTGAAAATATTAACAAGGGAGGGCGGGATTAAATATCACTTGTTTTATTTATTTCTGTTTGCCAGACAAGGTAGTCTGTCATCTACAGGAAGGGGGCAGAGAAACTAGGCTAAGTGGCCAGGCCATTTCTTGTGCCTTTTCCAAATGGCTGAATAGATATTAGGATTTTACAGCCTATTACACATTATAATTGGAGAGCATATTGAATTTCAGGCAATTTTCTCTCACACTCTCTCCCTCTTTCAGTGTACAGTATATGTATTTTATATACTCTAAAAAATATGATAGAATATTATAGACTTATAGAATCTGAGAATGATTTATGAGTAGCATTCTGTATTCCTGGCACACACACACACACTCATAAACACCTCTCTACTAATTCCATGGCTTAAACACAACGTTAGTCCAGATATTAATCTAAACCAATTAAGTGAGAGTGGGGTGAGGGACATAATCCCTGGTTGAATGGTAAAGTACACACAAGTCTGATGTCATGAAAAGCCCTCGCTCCACAAGCCAAATGTCTGTCAGACTTCATTTATTTGGGTAACTTGCGTTCTCTTTATTTTATTTAAAAAATTCTATCTAGAAGTGGGCATTCAATTCAATGACCTTTGACTCGGGGTAAGGATCTGAGAAAAGGGGCCAAAAAAGTGTTGACTTGTCTGATACAGTGCCTTGCGAAAGTATTCGGCCCCCTTGAACTTTGCGACCTTTTGCCACATTTCAGGCTTCAAACATAAAGATATAAAACTGTATTTTTTTGTGAAGAATCAACAACAAGTGGGACACAATCATGAAGTGGAACGACATTTATTGGATATTTCAAACTTTTTTAACAAATCAAAAACTGAAAAATTGGGCGTGAAAAATTATTTAGCCCCCTTAAGTTAATACTTTGTAGCGCCACCTTTTGCTGCGATTACAGTTGTAAGTCGCTTGGGGTATGTCTCTATCAGTTTATCAAATTTTTTCCCATTCCTCCTTGCAAAACAGCTCGAGCTCAGTGAGGTTGGATGGAGAGCATTTGTGAACAGCAGTTTTCAGTTCTTTTCACAGATTCTCGATTGGATTCAGGTCTGGACTTTGACTTGGCCATTCTAACACCTGGATATGTTTATTTTTGAACCATTCCATTGTAGATTTTGCTTTATGTTTTGGATCATTGTCTTGTTGGAAGACAAATCTCTGTCCCAGTCTCAGGTCTTTTGCAGACTCCATCAGGTTTTCTTCCAGAATGGTCCTGTATTTGGCTCCATCCATCTTCCCATCAATTTTAACCATCTTCCCTGTCCCTGCTGAAGAAAAGCAGGCCCAAACCATGATGCTGCCACCACCATGTTTGACAGTGGGGATGGTGTGTTCAGCTGTGTTGCTTTTACGCCAAACATAACGTTTTGCATTGTTGCCAAAAAGTTCAATTTTGGTTTCATCTGACCAGAGCACCTTCTTCCACATGTTTGGTGTGTCTCCCAGGTGGCTTGTGGCAAACTTTAAACAACACTTTTTATGGATATCTTTAAGAAATGGCTTTCTTCTTGCCACTCTTCCATAAAGGCCAGATTTGTGCAATATACGACTGATTGTTGTCCTATGGACAGAGTCTCCCACCTCAGCTGTAGATCTCTGCAGTTCATCCAGAGTGATCATGGGCCTCTTGGCTGCATCTCTGATCAGTCTTCTCCTTGTATGAGCTGAAAGTTTAGAGGGACGGCCAGGTCTTGGTAGATTTGCAGTGGTCTGATACTCCTTCCATTTCAATATTATCGCTTGCACAGTGCTCCTTGGGATGTTTAAAGCTTGGGAAATATTTTTGTATCCAAATCCGGCTTTAAACTTCTTCACAACAGTATCTCGGACCTGCATGGTGTGTTCCTTGTTCTTCATGATGCTCTCTGCGCTTTTAACGGACCTCTGAGACTATCACAGTGCAGGTGCATTTATACAGAGACTTGATTACACACAGGTGGATTGTATTTATCATCATTAGTCATTTAGGTCAACATTGGATCATCCAGAGATTCTCACTGAACTTCTAGAGAGAGTTTGCTGCACTGAAAGTAAAGGGGCTGAATAATTTAATTTTGCACGCCCAATTTTTCAGTTTTTGGTTTGTTAAAAAAGTTTGAAATATCCAATAAATGTCGTTCCACTTCATGATTGTGTCCCACTTGTTGTTGATTCTTCACAAAAAAATACAGTTTTATATCTTTATGTTTGAAGCCTGAAATGTGGCAAAAGGTCGCAAAGTTCAAGGGGGCCGAATACTTTCGCAAGGCACTGTATTTCCACCCATACTTCCTGTTCCTACAGGTCAAGGCCTGTGCTGAGAGAGTGTCTCCATCTGTGGATCTATATTGTACATAGTGTAGGGAGGATTGGTGTCTCCATGAGCCCCTTACTGCTACGGCTCAGCCACGATAAAGAGGAGAGATAAATCCATTATGAAATGCTGATTGAGTGCCCTCAGCACTGCCATCCATCAACATAATTAGCCATAATCAGTGGCATCCGCAGAGAGGAGGATGATGAGAGAAAAAAAGACTGGAGGAGTGAAAAGGTAATGAAGAAAAAAATGATGTATCAGTGAAACCAAATGCTTAACATTATAAGTCTAAGTCTGTCTTTCGTACTTGCCAAGAACTGTTGGAATAGCCTATTTGCTTATGTAAAAAAAAATGGACATAGGCCTACATCACAGCACAGGTTGTGAAAAAAACCAAACTTTCAAAATTGACATTCTGCACAGCTAACCTAGAAATGAATAGGGCCATCTGTATCAAAATCTGTTACTTGACCTAGTGTATCACCACATATTGTGGTGACATGATTGTACTGAATAGGCACACTAACGCCATCCTAAATCAAATCAAATCAAATGTATTTATAAAGCCCTATTTATATCAGCAGATGTCACAAAGTGCTACACAGAAACCCATCATAAAACGGCAAGCAATGCAGATGTAGAAGCACAAGGACTAGTGAAAAACGACCTAGATAGGCAGGATGTGTGGTTGTTGGGAGGTTAAGGAATATATTGTAATGCGCAGTGTGTGGACTGTCTGGTGCCTTCTGGACAGGCTTTAACAACTGTCTGGTGCCTGCTGGACAGGATTTAATAACTATCTGGTGCCTGCTGGACAGGATTTAATAGCTGTCTGGTGCCTTCTGGACAGGATGTAATAACTGTTTGGTGCCTGGTGGACAGGCTTTAATAACTGTCTGGTGCCTGCTGGACAGGATTTAATAACTGTCTGGTGCCTTCTGGACAGGATTTAATAACTGTCTGGTGCCTGGTGGACAGGATTTAATAACTGTCTGGTGCCTGCTGGACAGGATTTAATAACTGTCTGGTGCCTGCTGGACAGGATTTAATAACTGTCTGGTGCCTGCTGGACAGGATTTAATAACTGTCTGGTGCCTGGTGGACAGGATTTAATAACTGTCTGGTGCCTGCTGGACAGGATTTAATAACTGTCTGGTGCCTGCTGGACAGGATTTAATAACTGTCTGGTGCCTGCTGGACAGGATTTAATAACTGTCTGGTGCCTGCTGGACAGGATTTAATAACTGTCTGGTGCCTGCTGGACAGGATTTAATAACTGTCTGGTGCCTGGTGGACAGGCTTTAATAACTGTCTGGTGCCTGGTGGACAGGCTTTAATAACTGTCTGGGGAGTGACAGTCAAGGAGTTTCCACGCCAGCCAACCCCATTACACATGCTGATCTGATTGCCTTCATTAATTATTTAATCAAAATGCAGGGGTCTTGATGTAGTGCACTTATGAGTTTAAATTTAAACACTTGAAAATTGACTGGTAATTCTGACTAAAACATCCCCCAGTAGTTCCATTGTTGAGAGAAGAACTGTGATAGATCCTACCACTTCCACGTTGGCATTGCCATTATCCTGCAATTAAAGGCTTATAAAACAACGTAATCATAAATAAATGAATCGCAAATGACTTATTCAATTACAATGCAACATTGATAATTGTAGAAATTCAAGCGATTATATTACTCAGTGATAAGACTCTCTTTGATTACTGCGAGAGTCCCTCAACATATGATAGGCTACCTTCTTCAAAAGCCAAAATATGAAGCCAAAAAGAACATGTAAACACATTTTAAAGCTTCAACATCATCAAAATCCTTATACTTTGTTTCCAACCTTGTGTACTTCATCAGTGATTCAAGCAGGACTTACTGTTTCCCATCCTAGACTGCCAAAGGCTGTTCCCCTATGACCCTGACCTTTCCAAGCACTAATGGAATTACACAACGCAGAACGCCAATTAAATAAACATATAAGGAAAAACAAAAGTTACAGAGGAAGTAATTGGCAGAAAGCCCCTGGGGGCAAACACATGTTCCAGTAGCAAGCAGCCTCAGATAGACAGGGAAGAGGTAGAAGGAAAGTGTGGACTGGTGACAGAGGGGAGGAAGTAGGATTCAGGCCTGTGAATCTGCTTTAATTTCTCCCATTTTTAATTAGCCTTGCTGCCAGAGAGAGGGTCTGCTGGAGAACCCTGAGGAACCCAGCACACGTCCACCAGATGGGCACGCCGGCCTAACCACGGCTGTCTGAAGGTGGCAGCTGGGCAGCTGTCGTCATGCCCACAGGTAAATCTTCCAACTGGGACAACGCTTCTTTATTGGCTTCTTTTTTTCTACCTTCTCTCGTTTCCTCGTTGTCTTGTGCCTTTTGGCCGTCTTTAATTAAACCATGCACTTATTTTCGCTGCTTAACAATGCAAAGAAATGTTTTTGACAGTTGCTTATGATAATGTCAAAAACTCTGTCTCTCAGAGGTATTCTTTGTTTACCGAGTTCACACTTGAGCAATGTTCGGGGACAGGTGGATGTCTAGGCCCTAAATATGGGAGTGGGCCGCGAGTGGTAGGGAGAATATTTAAAGATCTTGACTATTTTATGAGTTTCTACAAAAAAATGAAAAACAACTCCTCTTAAGCAGCAAACAGTGCGTGTCCTGATGGAGCAAATATGAGACACATTGCTGTAGTTCTCAGAGAGGATTTCTGTTGACATGTCTTACTGTCTTCAGGTCAGATTACAGTGCTCCTGTCCTTGGAAACTCCATGCCACAGTAATCTCAAAGTGTTTCCATAGGCGCCCACCCTTGCACTTAAGAGTCTCAGCAAGAGGGTTTAGCTAAAGCGTTAGCCGTGCCACTTCACTGGAAAGGGTAACACATCTAAACCCTCCATCTTCTTCACTCGTTTGACTTTATGGCTCTCTGACAAAAAAACTAAGAAAAGACAAAGGTCAAGAGTAGGGCTTTAGTTCTCAGGGACAGACCTGACGAGTCCTCCACATGGTAATTTACCCAATCGGGAGTGAAAATGCCAGTGAACTGGCAATGCACTCCATCAAGGGACGATTACATAGAGATGGTGATGGGCTCGTGCAGGGTGAGGGCTGTACTTGATTTAGAGGAGAAAGGTTGAGAAGCTGTTGGCTGATTGACACGCTTTGGGGAAATATTACAGCTGCAAACCAGCTTGTTTATCGTTAGTTTATTAACCAGGATTAAAGGTTAAAGTCGTACAGGAGGAGGTTGGTCCGTGGAGTCAGAAGTCAGCAAAGTTGTCCATGCTGTGCAACAGCGTTCCTCTCAGTGGTGTCAACTAGCTACTGCAACTGCTTCGGTTAGTAAACCATGAATCACACATGGTAGGAACACAGAAACATTTAAAAGTGGTAGAGTATTGCGGCTACTCACTGTAACCTTTACAAGAACTATGTGTCAACAGAAATGTCCTACTTTGCTCTATTCCAAGTTTCCAGACTATTTTAGCATGAATGCTTTTCGACTGTTGATCCGTTTACTGCCAATTCGGTCTATGATCAAGAGTGCTTTGATCTGGCATCTACGTTAGATCTATGTTAGAGCAAAGAGCATTGATTATATCGATATGAGGATGCTACTCCACACTAGTGGTGTTTAACATAACTCCAACACAGTCAGCAATTAGAGAGCCAAGTGTGAAGCCCAAATCACAGTAAGTCATCCACAAGCACATGGCTTTTGATAAACCTGTTATTTTATCCCACCTGATTTCCAGAGGAGCAGAATGTACCTAGGCCTTAGCGCTGGGCCCTGCAGTCATTTCCGCTAACTCTAGTCATGTTGGACTCCAAAATAGAGATAATGGATCGCGGGTCTCTTCCATACCTTTCCTCATCTACCATCACATACATTGCTGAGCTTCCAGACATCCCACCTGCAGACGCACAGTACTGCTATGCTCCAGTGTCCAGACCAGCGTCAGTAGACAGTGCTCCAGGCCCCTAATTGGCTCCACTTGTCTCTCTCTTGTGCTCATGAAAGCCCCATCCATTCTGTGTAATAGGTCTTACATGTTTTCAAAAAAGTTGGAAGTAGACCAGCCTGCATTTATCTGTGCAAAATAAAAGCATGCTTCACGGGCATCTCATAGACATACAGTTATGAGAGGAGAAGAGGGCCTGGAGTACAGTAGGGAATGAAGGGGCTGTCAAAATGAAATACTGGCACATATCAGTCTGAGCCTTAGTTAGTCTGTCTCCCGCCCACCGCCACAGCCGCCCAATCAATGGAGCCATTGCTGTGATGTGTGTGGCAGCTTTAATGTGTGGCTGTGTGCCGCAGTGCCTCGCTGGTACAATTGATATGAGAGACTGCTGCTTTTCTGTGTGCTGCAGCCTTCTTTCGCGCAGCCAATTTACTAATGGATGCAGCAACCTTGTGATTTATTTTTGTCGGAGATGCACAACAAGTAAAACACACCAAATAATTTAAGTTGTGCGGAAGAAATGTCCATTTAAAAGCCAGTATACTCCCAGAGAAGGCCTTACATCAAAGATGCAAACCTAATTGTTAGGAGCAGTTGTTTAGCGATTCAAAGTTACAATTTTATACAAGCTTCATTTCGAGATTAAATTTTGCTCAGTATTATTTGATTTCGTTGAATGTTTATTTTGGTTCCAATATATGATTGGATGTGCTCAAAAGACTATTGTCCCGTCATGTTCACCTCTGTCATCATGCTTTGAGAGGCTGGTGATGAGGGTGTGCCATGCACACAGGACACACTCCAATTTGCCTATCTATCGCTATTCACAGCTGTAACACATCTGGACAAGAGGAACACCTGTGTGCGAATGCTGTTCATTGACTACATTTCAGCATTCGACACTATTGTTCCCTCCATGCTCAACACCAAGCTCAGAGCCCTGGGTCTGGACACCACACTCTGAAAGACCCCAGGCTGTTAGGATTGGCAACAACACCTCCTCACACTAACTCTTAACACAGAGGCCCCCCAGGGATGTGTCCTCAGTCCTCTGCTGTACTACCTTTTCGCCCACGACTGCGTGGCTTCGCACGACAACATCTCCATCATCAAGTTTTCTGACGACACCACGGTTGTAGGCCTGATAACCAACAATGACAAGTCAGCCTATAGGGAGGAGGTAAGTGAACTGGCATTATGGTGTCATAACAATATCTCCCTCAAAATCAGCAAGAAGAAGAAGTAGATTGTTGACTTCAGGAAGCAGAGGAGGGAACATTTTTATTTTATTTTATTTAACCTTCATTTATGCAGTTTTTTTCTCACTGAGATAACATCTCTTTTCCAAGAGAGACCTGGTCCAATAGCAGCAGGGGGAACAAAGTTTCAGACAAAACAACTTACATACACCAACACAACATTGAACAAAACTATAGACACACATACAGTACAACAATGACATATAACGTAAAGAAACACGAAAGTCTTGACTAAAAAACAGCTTTTAAAGACAATTACACTCTTCTCATATACAGTGCCTTGCGAAAGTATTCGGCCCCCTTGAACTTTGCGACCTTTTGCCACATTTCAGGCTTCAAACATAAAGATATAAAACTGTATTTTTTTGTGAAGAATCAACAACAAGTGGGACACAATCATGAAGTGGAACGACATTTATTGGATATTTCAAACTTTTTTAACAAAAAATTATTCTGCCACCTTAAGTTAATACTTTGTAGCGTCACCTTTTGCTGCGATTACAGCTGTAAGTCGCTTGGGGTATGTCTCTATCAGTTTTGCACATCGAGAGACTGAAATTTTTTCCCATTCCTCCTTGCAAAACAGCTCGAGCTCAGTGAGGTTGGATGGAGAGCATTTGTGAACAGCAGTTTTCAGTTCTTTCCACAGATTCTCGATTGGATTCAGGTCTGGACTTTGACTTGGCCATTCTAACACCTGGATATGTTTATTTTTGAACCATTCCATTGTAGATTTTGCTTTATGTTTTGGATCATTGTCTTGTTGGAAGACAAATCTCCGTCCCAGTCTCAGGTCTTTTGCAGACTCCATCAGGTTTTCTTCCAGAATGTTCCTGTATTTGGCTCCATCCATCTTCCCATCAATTTTAACCATCTTCCCTGTCCCTGCTGAAGAAAAGCAGGCCCAAACCATGATGCTGCCACCACCATGTTTGACAGTGGGGATGGTGTGTTCAGCTGTGTTGCTTTTACGCCAAACATAACGTTTTGCATTGTTGCCAAAAAGTTTGAAATTTTGGTTTCATCTGACCAGAGCACCTTCTTCCACATGTTTGGTGTGTCTCCCAGGTGGCTTGTGGCAAACTTTAAACGACACTTTTTATGGATATCTTTAAGAAATGGCTTTCTTCTTGCCACTCTTCCATAAAGGCCAGATTTGTGCAATATACGACTGATTGTTGTCCTATGGACAGAGTCTCCCACCTCAGCTGTAGATCTCTGCAGTTCATCCAGAGTGATCATGGGCCTCTTGGCTGCATCTCTGATCAGTCTTCTCCTTGTATGAGCTGAAAGTTTAGAGGGACGGCCAGGTCTTGGTAGATTTGCAGTGGTCTGATACTCCTTCCATTTCAATATTATCGCTTGCACAGTGCTCCTTGGGATGTTTAAAGCTTGGGAAATCGTTTTGTATCCAAATCCGGCTTTAAACTTCTTCACAACAGTATCTCGGACCTGCCTGGTGTGTTCCTTGTTCTTCATGATGCTCTCTGCGCTTTTAACGGACCTCTGAGACTATCACAGTGCAGGTGCATTTATACGGAGACTTGATTACACACAGGTGGATTGTATTTATCATCATTAGTCATTTAGGTCAACATTGGATCATTCAGAGATCAGAGATCCTCACTGAACTTCTGGAGAGAGTTTGCTGCACTGAAAGTAAAGGGGCTGAATAATTTTGCACGCCCAATTTTTCAGTTTTTGATTTGTTAAAAAAGTTAGAAATATCTTACACATATAATACACTGTATATACATCAATTAAGTGTTTAAACTCCACCAATAACGCAATATCAACAAATTTGAAAAAGTTCAGGAGAGAATTCCAGGACCACGGAACTGAGTAACTAAAACTATTTCTACCATGATCTGTTCTAATTTCCGGTACTGTACAAAGCAAATGAGAATGGGACCGTCATATATATTTATTTACTGACCTGGATCAGAGATCCATTTACCAAAAATGGCCTTATAAATCAGTGTATACCAGTGTTTAAGCCTACGCAAGGTCAATGACGACCAGCCAACAGCACTGTAGAGATCACAATGATGTGTTAGACGTTTTTGATTTGTAATGAACCTGAGGGCTGCATGATACACTGAATCAAGTGCTCTCAGGGTAGTGGCGGAGGCCTGCATATATATAACATCACTAAAATCTAAAACCGATAGTAATGTACATCATACCAGCTCCTTCCTGGCCTTAAAAGAAAAACAAGCCTTATGCCGGTAATAAAAACCTGTTCTCAGTTTGAGCTTCCTTATCAAGTTCTCTACATGCACAGTGAAGCTCAGCTTATCATCAACACACACACCCAAATATGTGTACACTTTGACTTGTTCTATAGTATGTTAATTAAGCCAATGGAGCAATGACATAATTAGTAACGTGCCTGGCATTTGAAAATACACACAATGTAACTTCTTGTCAAAAGCACAGTAGACTTTAAAACCTTCAATGTTGCTGAAACAGTGCTGTGGCCAGACCTAAAACCTGATTGCATTCCATTTAAGATGTTGTTTTCTTGGAAGTAGGCCTTCAGCTGCCTACTAACTAAGGACTCCAGTACCTTTGACAGTACAGACAATTTTGATACGGGTCGATAGTTGTCAAGTAGCAAAGGATCTCCACCTTTCAGGAGAGGCCGTACAAAAGCAGATTTCCATAACTTGGGAATTTCCTTTACATCAAGCGTGAGGATAAAAATACATGTTAAGGGGGAGCGATGATGTCTGCAACTAGGTGGAGGAGGCGGGGTCTAGTTCATCAGGGCCAGGGGATTTTTTACCATCTATTTCTTTCAGGGCTTTACACACTTCTGAAACAGAGAAGGATGAAAAGGAGAACCTGGTGAAGGAGTGTACAGGGGTGTCAGGTAAATTTATAGGGGGCTCAATAATACCTTTGACCTTCTCAAATAAACTGCCTGCATCTATAAAATGCTGATTCAAGGCTTTCAGAATGTCGGTTCTCTCAGTTACAATCTGTGTGTCGAACAACAATTGTTTGGGAAACTGTGTATCTTTTCTGCACTCCAAACCTTTTACTTGCCAAAATGAAGTAAAATGAAGTAGATGTCAGGTAATGGCCTGCTTTCAATTTATGGATCATAGCCACACCCATATTTTCAAGACATTTAAAAGCCATCCAATCATCTGGCGAACCAGTCCCTCTTGCTTTAGCCCACATAGCATTTTGTTCCCTTATGATTTTAGTAAAATCCTCAGTCAACCAAGGGTTCTCTCTGCCCTTAATCCTGCATTTATTTAAAGGGGCCTATTGCATACATCCTGGAATGTGTTGTGGAAGTAAGAAAAGGCTAGTTCAACATCAGGGATTAATTCCATTCTATTCCATTCAATGCTAGATACATCATGTAAAAAACCTGGAATAACAAACCGCTTGCAGTTTCTTTTCGTAATGACACGTGGAGATTTCTTAGGAGATTTCTTAATTTTTACATTTCTCACACAGGCATAAGTGTTCACTTATGTTACTTGCAAAAATACAAGAAGCATTAAAACGATGAGGAGAATTGCTTAAAATCAAATCAATCAAAGAGGATATTTTAAATTCAACCTCGTTACACTGTTGACAATCTGAGTGAGATTATAGGACTGTAGATATTGCATAGAATTTGGATTTGATCAGAGCTAGATGTTTACCAGTCCTGAGTCAGATCACCCAACAGGACAAACTCAGAATTGACATTCTGTCATGCCTTGACCATAGAAAGCTGTTTATTCTCTATGTTGGTTGGGGCGTGATAGTGACTAGGGTGGGTCATCTAGGTGTTTTTGTATTTCTATGGTGGCCTGATAAGGTCCCCAATCAGAGGCAGCTGTTTATCTTTGTCTCTGAATGGGGATCATATTTAGGTAGCCATTTCCCCATTGGTATTTGTGGGATCTTGTCTACATTTACTTGCCTGAGTGCACAACAGTAGCGTCACGTCGGTTGGTTGTTGTTTTTTAACCAGTGAGTTTCGGTTTATTAAAATTACGTGGAACTCTACACACGCTGTGCCTTGGTCTGCTCATTACGACGAACGCGACACATTCTGTGATAACAATTTGAAAATACAACAGTTGCAGATGGAGATTTCCAGTATAACAACAATATACAACACTATTTAAAGATGAGCCAAGGTTGAGGTTCAAAGACAGATATTCAAATTGCTGAGGTTTAGTAACAGAAGTCAGAACGACCAACGAGATCTTGTCTTTTATGGAAACAACAACACCACCACCAGATTGACCATCTGTATGAAACACATTGTAACCATTTATGCCAATATTTTTGTCTGTAATAGATTTTTTGAGCCAGGTTTCAGAAAGCATAAATCCATCAGGGTCGGCAGTTTTTATCCATATATTCACAAAATCAAGCTTCGGCAGAAGACTTCTTACATTCATATGCAAAAACTTCAGGCCGCTCTGACTACTTAATTGGGCAGGGGTAAGAATGTCAGGACCTGGGTTAGACTGCATGTTTCAAGACAATGGAAGCAGCAAGATAATGGCAAGTCTAGATCGGGGGATACAACATTTGGATTTACAGACAGCAGTTGAATGAGAATCCATAGTCACCAGAGCAGAGTTAGCGATTAAAAGTTACAGAGTTACAGAGCAAGCGTGTGGTTTCTCCCAAGACTCGAGGGAGAAACAGTCATATATTTCCTCATTCACAGAGCAACATTGTAAAAGCCAACATTGTATCGCCAACATTGTAAAAGCCAAGGGTAGACACCAGCAAAATGAACAACAGCAACATGTTGGTTTATAGCCTTAAGAGTCACTAATCAAATAGTCCAACCGCAGATCAATAAAACGTCAGCGATGTCTGCGTATGATGTAGGTGAGCAAAGCTCCAGGGAGAGAGAGAGTGGCGAGGGCACCTGTACCAGAATGGGAGAGACAGACCAGGGCAGGTGGGGAGCAGTGCCGCAGGAACAGGAGGCGGTCTACAAGTAATGTAACTCCTAGGAGGAAAGGCAGTAGAAAGGCAGTAGAAAGGCAGCAGCTCTGGGATGATCCAGAGTCCATGTGTGGCACAGCTGGCAGCGTGTTCGAACATGCCCCGATCCACATCGCTGGGACCGTGCACCCAGCCATTCAGGACATCTACTGGAAAAGGGGCCTGAGGAAGGCTCAAAGACTCCACACACCCCAGCCATGAGCGGTTATCACCCTTACCGTCGGGTAGACGCTATCGGACCATGAGGTCTGAAACCAAAAGGCTTACCTACAAGCCATCAGACTGATGGACACTTGAACTGGACTGACCACCTGCTCTGATTCTCCAAACCTTAGCACACATGCACACACCCACACAGACAACACACCCACACAGACAGACAGACAGACAGACAGACAGACAGACAGACAGACAGACAGACAGACAGACAGACAGAAAGAGACATACAGACAGACAGACACAGACATACACACACCCACACAGACAACACACCCACACAGACAGACAGACACACCCACACAGACATACACACACCCACACAGACAACACACCCACACAGACAGACAGACAGACACACCCTCACAGACAGACACATACGTTCATGCTACACACATCACAACTGCTGCTACCAGTCTCTTATTATAACGCTCAATGTATACACTTGACCCCCCCCCCCCCCCCCCCCCCAGCCCAATAAACGTGTAAATATTGTATTATAAATTATGGCTTTCTGTATTACACTTATGCTAAAATGTCTATTGTATTCTACTGAAACATTTACTTTATGTTAGTGTTCTTATCTTTTATTATTTCTTAATGTTGTTTCATTGTCAAGAAGGAACCTGCAAGTAAGCATTTAATTGACTAATAAAATCAGAAATTTCTATAAAAAAAAATAAAAAAAATGCAGGTCAGAAACAAAGACCAACAAACTCAGCCATGCAGAGTAGGCTTACATTATAAATAGACAGTGACGGGTCGGTGGACCGCAAGAACCGGTTCCTCAGAAACTCAAAGAGCTCTGTAAATGAACAACATCATCAACAACATGTTAACCCTGGACCCCTTCCTCTCTGTGTGTCTGTGGGAGGTCTGGTGTGAACCTGTTAACCCTGGACCCCTTCCTTCCTCTCTGTGTATCTGTGGAAGGTCTGGTGTGAACCTGTTAACCCTGAACCCCTTCCTTCCTCTCTGTATGTCTGTGGAAGGTCTGTTGTGAACCTGTTAACCCTGAACCCCTTCCTCTCTGTGTATCTGTGGAAGGTCTGGTGTGAACCTGTTAACCCTGGACCCCTTCCTCTCTGTGTATCTGTGGGAGGTCTGGTGTGAACCTGTTAACCCTGAACCCCTTCATCTCTGTGTATCTGTGGAAGGTCTGTTGTGAACCTGTTAACCCTGAACCCCTTCCTCTCTGTGTATCTGTGGAAGGTCTGGTGTGAACCTGTTAACCCTGGACCCCTTCCTTCCTCTCTGTGTATCTGTGGAAAGTCTGGTGTGAACCTGTTAACCCTGGACCCCTTCCTCTCTGTGTGTCTGTGGAAGGTCTGTTGTGAACCTGTTAACCCTGAACCCATTCCTTCCTCTCTGTGTGTCTGTGGGAGGTCTGGTGTGAACCTGTTAACCCTGGACCCCTTCCTTCCTCTCTGTGTATCTGTGGGAGGTCTGGTGTGAACCTGTGAACCCTGGACCCCTTCCTCTCTGTGTGTCTGTGGGAGGTCTGGTGTGAACCTGTTAACCCTGAACCCATTCCTTCCTCTCTGTGTGTCTGTGGGAGGTCTCGTGTGAACCTGTTAACCCTGAACCCCTTCCTCTCTGTGTATCTGTGGGAGGTCTGGTGTGAACCTGTTAACCCTGGACCCCTTCCTCTCTGTGTATCTGTGGGAGGTCTGGTGTGAACCTGTTAACCCTGGACCCCTTCCTCTCTGTGTGTCTGTGGGAGGTCTGGTGTGAACCAGTTAACCCTGAACCCCTTCCTCTCTGTGTATCTGTGGGAGGTCTGGTGCGAACCTGTTAACCCTGGACCCCTTCCTCTCTGTGTGTCTGTGGAAGGTCTGGTGTGAACCTGTTAACCCTGAACCCCTTCCTCTCTGTGTATCTGTGGGAGGTCTGGTGTGAACCTGTTAACCCTGGACCCCTTCCTCTCTGTGTGTCTGTGGAAGGTCTGTTGTGAACCTGTTAACCCTGAACCCATTCCTTCCTCTCTGTGTGTCTGTGGGAGGTCTGGTGTGAACCTGTTAACCCTGGACCCCTTCCTCTCTGTGTGTCTGTGGGAGGTCTGGTGTGAACCTGTTAACCCTGAACCCCTTCCTCTCTGTGTATCTGTGGAAGGTCTGGTGTGAACCTGTTAACCCTGGACCCCTTCCTCTCTGTGTGTCTGTGGGAGGTCTGGTGTGAACCTGTTAACCCTGGACCCCTTCCTCTCTGTGTGTCTGTGGGAGGTCTGGTGTGAACCTGTTAACCCTGGACCCCTTCCTCTCTGTGTGTCTGTGGAAGGTCTGTTGTGAACCTGTTAACCCTGAACCCTTCCTTCCTCTCTGTGTATCTGTGGGAGGTCTGGTGTGAACCTGTTAACCCTGGACCCCTTCCTCTCTGTGTGTCTGTGGAAGGTCTGTTGTGAACCTGTTAACCCTGAACCCCTTCCTCTCTGTGTATCTGTGGAAGGTCTGTTGTGAACCTATTAACCCTGAACCCATTCCTTCCTCTCTGTGTGTCTGTGGAAGGTCTGGTGTGAACCTGTTAACCCTGAACCCATTCCTTCCTCTCTGTGTGTCTGTGGAAGGTCTGGTGTGAACCTGTTAACCCTGGACCCCTTCCTCTCTGTGTGTCTGTGGAAGCTCTGTCTGGGACTTTTGGCTTCAACAGGGCTGGCGATGCTGAGATAAAGGTCTTGTGCTGGTTGCTGGAGGTCAATAGGAGCTGAATCTAGTAGATTGGAGGCTGTCAAGGACATGACAGAGCCGGCTGAGGAGCCCTCAGGCATGGCCTCGGGGTATTGGAGAGCCCAGTAAAGCCCAGCAACGCACAACGCTCTGAGGTCCGGCCCCTGCTGGGACCAAGCCTTGGCTATTTGGATGGACCCATAGAATGGTAATTCACCCTCTGAGGCTTTCATGGAGCGATGCATTTTTAAATGTCATTACAAATTAGACAATGGTGAACCGTGTCACTGATATCACAGCTCACTTGACGTGAGGGACATCGGTGTTGCACCGTGGGATGTCAGTCATGCTGAGCAATGAGGTGTTGGTTCAAAGCAATGAACTTTGCGGAATTTGATGATCATCCCGTCCATTCTTCAAAAATCTATAACATTTCACAACTTAAATGAAAATATGATGCAAAAGCTAAGTCAAAAGTACTTGACCAAGCACTCTGTCGTTTGAGTGAACCCAGGCTTAACCCCAATTTGCCCAGGCTTCTTGGGTTTAGAAGGTAAGTGAGGGTTACAATGACCTTTTCAAAGGGCATGTTATCTGGCACTGTGTTTGGCTCTGTGCTCCACGAGTCTCCACGATGTCAAGTGAGTCATGACAATAACCTTTCATTTACCATACTTTTCAAACGTTGCAAGCTCAGGCACAAGTACATACGTAATCACACACACTAGCTCACAACACACACACAACAAACACTAGCTTACAACACACACAACAAACACTAACTCACAACACACACAACAAACAATAGCTCACAATACACACACAACTCCAGCTGCACAAAAATAATGGAAACAACAGCAAGGAGAGCAAGGAGGGGAAGAGAGCATTACAGAGAAAAGAGGGGGGGAAGAGAGCATTACAGAGAAAAGAGGGGGGGAAGAGAGCATTACAGAGAAAAGAGGTGGGGGAAGAAAGCATTACAGAGAAAAGAGGGGGGAAGAGAGCATTACAGAGAAAAGAGGGGGGGAAGAGAGCATTACAGAGAAAAGAGGGGGGGAGAAGAGAGCATTACAGAGAAGAGGGGGGAAGAGAGCATTACAGAGAAAAGAGGGGAAGAGAGCATTACATAGAAAAGAGGGGGGGAAGAGAGCATTACAGAGAAAAGAGGAGAAGAGAGCATTACAGAGAAAAGAAGGGGGGAAGAGAGCATTACAGAGAAGAGGGGGGAAGAGAGCATTACAGAGAAAAGAGGGGAAGAGAGCATTACAGAGAAAAGAGGGGGGGAAGAGAGCATTACAGAGAAAAGAGGGGAAGAGAGCATTACAGAGAAAAGAGGGGGGGAAGAGAGCATTACAGAGAAAGGAGGGGGGATGAGAGCATTACAGAGAAGAGGGGGGGAAGAGAGCATTACAGAGAAAAGAGGGGAAGAGAGCATTACAGAGAAAAGAGGGGGGGAAGAGAGCATTACAGAGAAGAGGGGGGGGAGAGCATTACAGAGAAAAGAGGGGAAGAGAGCATTACAGAGAAAAGAGGGGAAGAGAGCATTACAGAGAAAATAGGGGAAAGAGCATTACAGACAAAAGAGGGGGGGAAGAGAGCATTACAGAGAAAAGAGGGGAAAGAGCATTACAGAGAAAAGAGGGGGGGAAGAGAGCATTACAGAGAAAAGAGGGGGGGAAGAGAGCATTACAGAGAGAAGAGGGGGAAGAGCATTACAGAGAAAAGAGGGGGGAAGAGAGCATTACAGAGAAAAGAGGGGGGGAAGAGAGCATTACAGAGAAAAGAGGGGAAATAGCATTACAGAGAAAGGAGGGGGGAAGAGAGCATTACAGAGAAAAGAGGGGGGGAAGAGAGCATTACAGAGAAAAGAGGGGGAAGACCATTAAAGAGAGGAGGGGGGAGAAGAGAGCATTACATAGAAGAGTGGGGAGAATAGAGCATTACATTGAAGAGGGGGGAGAAGAGAGCATTACATTGAAGAGGGGGGAGAAGAGAGCATTACTGAGATGAGGGGGGGAGAGAGCATTACAGAGAAGAGGGGGGGAAGAGAGCATTACAGAGAAAAGAGGGGGGGGGGTGAAGAGAGCATTACAGAGAAAAGAGGGGGGAGAAAGCATTACAGAGAAAAGAGGGGGGGAGAAGAGAGCATTACAGAGAAAAGAGGGGGGGAAGAGCGCATTACAGAGAAGAGGGGGGGAAGAGAGCATTACAGAGAAAAGAGGGGGGGAAGAGAGCATTACAGAGAAAAGAGGGGGGAGAAAGCATTACAGAGAAAAGAGGGGGGGAGAAGAGAGCATTACAGAGAAAAGAGAGGGGGGAAGAGCGCATTACAGAGGAGAGGGGGGGAAGACAAATACAGAGAAAAGAGGGGGGAAAGAGAGCATTACAGAGAAAAGAGGGGGGAAGTATTACAGAGAAAAGAGGGGGTAGAGCATTACAGAGAAAAGAGGGGGTAGAGCATTACAGAGAAAATAGGGGGTAGAGCATTACAGAGAAAATAGGGGGTAGAGCATTACAGATAAAAGAGGGGGTAGAGCATTACAGAGAAAATAGGGGGTAGAGCATTACAGATAAAAGAGGGGGTAGAGCATTACAGAGAAAATAGGGGGTAGAGCATTACAGAGACAAGAGGGGGTAGAGCATTACAGATAAAAGAGGGGGTAGAGCATTACAGAGAAAAGAGGGGGTAGAGCATTACAGAGAAAAGAGGGGGTAGAGCATTACAGAGAAAAGAGGGGGTAGAGCATTACAGAGAAAATAGGGGGTGGAGCATTACAGAGACAAGAGGGGAAAGAGCATTACAGAGAAAAGAGGGGGTAGAGCATTACAGATAAAAGAGGGGGTAGAGCATTACAGAGAAAAGAGGGGGTAGAGCATCACAGAGAAAAGAGGGGGTAGAGCATTACAGAGAAAATAGGGGGTAGAGCATTACAGATAAAAGAGGGGGTAGAGCATTATAGAGAAAATAGGGGGTAGAGCATTACAGAGACAAGAGGGGAAAGAGCATTACAGAGAAAAGAGGGGGTAGAGCATTACAGAGAAAAGAGGGGGTAGAGCCTTACAGAGAAAAGAGGGGGTAGAGCATTACAGAGAAAAGAGGGGGTAATAGCATTACAGAGAAAAGAGGGGGTAGAGCATTACAGAGACAAGAGGGGAAAGAGCATTACAGAGAAAAGAGGGGGTAGAGCATTACAGAGAAAAGAGGGGGTAGAGCATTACAGAGAAAAGAGGGGGTAGAGCATTACAGATAAAAGAGGGGGTAGAGCATTACAGAGACAAGGGTGGGTAGAGCATTACAGAGAAAATAGGGGGTAGAGCATTACAGAGACAAGGGTGGGTAGAGCATTACAGAGAAAAGAGGGGGTAGAGCATTATAGAGAAAAGAGGGGGTAGAGCATTACAGAGAAAAGAGGGGGTAGAGCATTACAGAGAAAAGAGTGGAGAGAGCATTACAGAGAAAAGAGGGGAAAGAGCATTACAGAGAAAAGAGTGGAGAGAGCATTACAGAGACAAGAGGGGAGAGAGCATTACAGAGACAAGAGGGGAGAGAGCATTACAGAGACAAGAGGGGAAAGAGCATTACAGATCTCATCCACATTTGGCATTTAAATTGTCCTGCTCCTCCGGCTGTATGCGTGATCAAACAGCGCACAGGAGATTGGGCCACTCTCTTCCCCTTCCGTCCTGCACCACGTTGAAAGGCTTCATTAAAGTGCATGGTTAGAGATATCAGAGGCAATTTTCCATGGGCTTTCTCATGAAAAAGGATTTCATTGACAAAAAAATCCCTGTCAGCACCTAGATGAGATATAATAGAGTGTGCTATAATCTAAGCAATGGGCCAGGGCTAATGGGAGGCTGACCTGCAATCAGGCTCATTGTCAGGACTGTAAAGAGGGAGAGCATCTGACATTAGGGCTGGGCTTGCCAGGGACCTCACAATACAATATTATCATGATACTTAGGTGCTGATACAATATGTATTGTGATTCTCTTGATTCTCACGATTCTATGTGTATTGTGATTCTCATGATTCTATGTGTGTTGTGATTCTCATGATTCTATGTGTATTGTGATTCTCATGATTCTATGTGTATTGTGATTCTCATGATTCTATGTGTATTGTGATTCTCATGATCCTATATGTATTGTGATTCTCATGATTCTATATGTATTGTGATTCTCATGATTCTATGTGTATTGTGATTCTCATGAATCTATGTGTATTGTGATTCTCATGATTCTATGTGTATTGTGATTCTCATGATTCTATATGTATTGTGATTCTCATGATTCTATGTGTATTGTGATTCTCATGATTCTATGTGCATTGTGATTCTCATGTTTTTCACGATTCTATATGTATTGTGATTCTCATGATTCTATGTGTATTGTGATTCTCATGATTCTATGTGTATTGTGATTCTCATGTTTTTCACGATTCTATATGTATTGTGATTCTCATGATTCTATGTGTATTGTGATTCTCACGATTCTATGTGTATTGTGATTCTCATGATTCTATGTGTATTGTGATTCTCATGATTCTATGTGTATTGTGATTCTCATGTTTTTCACGATTCTATATGTATTGTGATTCTCATGATTCTATTTGTATTGTGATTCTCATGATTCTATGTGTATTTTGATTCTCATGATTCTATGTGTATTGTGATTCTCATGATTCTATATGTATTGTGATTCTCATGATTCTATATGTATTGTGATTCTCATGATTCTATATGTATTGTGATTCTCATGATTCTATGTGTATTGTGATTCTCATGATTCTATGTGTAATGTGATTCTCATGATTCTATGTGTATTGTGATTCTCATGATTCTATGTGTATTGTGATTCTCATGATTCTATGTGTATTGTGATTCTCATGTTTTTCACGATTCTATGTGTATTGTGATTCTCATGTTTTTCACAATTCTATATGTATTGCAATTCAATAGTGTGATTTTATTATGATTCCATGGTCCAAACGTATCGCTCACCATATGTCTGCTGCAGAGGGACAGATAAGAGCCATGAGAAAACTAGTTTTAATCAGTCATGGAAATAAAAGATCGGAAAACAAATTGGCACCCCTGGAGTTCTGGTGCAGGTACAGACAACTAGCTCAGATATAATATTGCGATATTGTCAAAGCGATGCGATATGATATATGGTCCAAAATAATATCCCGATATGTAACTGTATCAATGTTTTCCCCCATCAATGCCTGACATATCCAAGTCCCAGAGATGAGGAGAGAGGGGAGGGAGAGAGAGAATGAGAGACAGAGAGGGGGAGAGAGGGGGGGGAGAGAGAGAATGAGAGACAGAGAGGGGGAGAGAGGGGAGGGAGAGAGAGAATGAGAGACAGAGATGGGGAGGGGGAGAGAGAATGAGAGACAGAGAGGGGGAGAGAGGGGAGGGAGAGAGAGAATGAGAGAAATAGATGGGGAGAGAGGGGAGGGAGAGAGGGAATGAGAGACAGAGAGGGGGAGAGAGGGCAGGGAGAGAGAGAATGAGAGACAGAGATGAGGAGAGAGAGAATGAGAGACAGAGAGGGGAGGGAGAGAGAGAATGAGAGACAGAGAAATAGAGATGAGGAAAACAGAGAGACAGAAGGAAGAAGAATTGTCTGACAATGAAACATCTCCTGTAAATGTTCCTGCAGTGATAAATGGTGTCCTGTGGGTTTGGGTCTCCTTGCCCTTGGGAGGAAAAGCAATGAGGAAAGGGTGAGGAGAGGGAGAGGCGATCTCTCCTGGGTGCATTGACGTGGCAGCTTTTGCGTCGGTTAATGCTTGAAGAGTGCACTCCTGAAATCCAAAGAAAGTGTGTGTGTGTGTGTGTCTGTGAGTGTGTTTGCGCATTCTAGGGGAGTGAACCAGCTTGCACTGTGGTGAGCGTTCCATCCATCCCTCTGGGGATCTGACAAAGTAAAAATAAATCATAAGAGCATAGAAATATTCCCCTGACAGAGGAGCACTAAGAGCTCTCTGTACACCAGAGACTTTTCCAGGGCCCTCGACGGGGGGAGGCAGTTCTGCCAATGCCATCTTCAACAAACAAGCTTCCAAAGGCCTAATCAGTTACTAAAAGTCCCGGCTGTGAGTGGAAGGCACAGATTGGTCGGGAAGGCCCCATGAGAGGCCAAACCAGAGGGAGTCTGGATTTCATTGATAAGCATTAGGCTAATTGCCATTTACTTCAGTGTAGCTGAATTAGAGGGTGTCATTTCAGACAAAAAAAGTAGCGATGGGTTGGAACATATGGAGAAGTTTAGTTTGAGCACTGCAAGGTCAGCAGAAAGCAGAAGAAGAGGTATTAGGCATGTGCACGGAGCTTCCTATTCATAACGTTAGTCACATGCAATCCTATTGTAAATACGCCAAAGGAAAAGCTTGAAGACGATGTTGCTGACTGAAGAGAGATGCCTTTACAGTGGGAGACCGCAGAGCTTGAATTTATGCCCACGACAAAGATGAATCATGGGCGGTCACTCAGCAACGCCGTGCATGACGATGCCGAATGCAGCCTCCACTGTCCAAGCTGCCATCCAGGCTCCACTGTCCAAGCTGCGATCCAAGCTATACTGTCCAAGCTGCCATCCAGGCTCCACTGTCCAAGCTGCCATCCAGGCTATACTGTCCAAGCTGCCATCCAGGTTCCACTGTCCAAGCTGCCATCCAGGCTCCACTGTCCAAGCTGCCATCCAGGCTCTAGGGTGAAGCTGAACCAGCGTGTGTAATGCAGCCTCCACTGTCCAAGCTGCTATCCAGGCTCTACTGTCCAAGCTGCCATCCAGGCTCCACTGTCCAAGCTGCCATCCAGGCTCCACTGTCCAAGCTGCCATCCAGCCTCCACTGTCCAAGCTGCCATCCAGGCTCTAGGGTGAAGCTGAACCAGCGTGTGTAATGCAGCCTCCACTGTCCAAGCTGCCATCCAGGCTCTACTGTCCAAGCTGCCATCCAGGCTCCACTGTCCAAGCTGCCATCCAGCCTCCTCTGTCCAAGCTGCCATCCAGGCTCCACTGTCCAAGCTGCCATCCAGGCTCCACTGTCCAAGCTGCCATCCAGCCTCCACTGTCCAAGCTGCCATCCAGGCTCCACTGTCCAAGCCGCCATCCAGCCTCCACTGTCCAAGCTGCCATCCAGGCTCCACTGTCCAAGCCGACATCCAGCCTCCACTGTCCAAGCTGCCATCCAGGCTCTAGGGTGAAGCTGAACCAGTGTGTGTAATTAAGTCGCTCAATCCACGATCTTTGGTCCCTCGTGGCCTTGGCGAGAGCCAGCCAATGAGATCGAGGCCTTGCTTCACAGAAAAAGGTTACCCTCATTATAAAGATGAAACGTGTTAATGCCCTGTCATTGGCGTAATCGATGTGCCACTTCATTGCCGTGACTTATTGATCTACGCGTCTCTAGGTTGGTCGTAACACAGTGCAGCGTTTAAACTGTGGCACATCGTTCTCCAGAAACAAAGTTTTACTCGCTAAATATCTTTCTAATAGTCAGTCAAGGCAGATGGTGGGTTTCCTTAGCATTTCATCTTTGATTAAATAACACAGCTGAATTAAAGATCATCTAAAATAATGTCATTGTTTTTTTTCTTCTCCCATTTAGACTGAATTGAAATTGTAATGCAAGGTGTCATTTCAACTCAATTTGCCTACGTACCATCGTTAAAGAATGATGTACAAACTTACTTCGCACACGAATAGAATGATTTCTCTATTTAATTGTGATCTTTAATTTAGATCAGCAATTTAGCCCTGCCTTTTTCCAGAAAGGTCTGATAACTAACATAGCCAGCTTACTTCAGCTGTTTTCAGAGCTGCATATCCTTGACTGACTACACAGAGGTGCATATCCTAACCTGATTACACAGAGGTGCATATCCTAACCTGATTACACAGAGGTGCATATCCTAACCTGATTACACAGAGGTGCATATCCTAACCTGATTACACAGAGGTGCATATCCTAACCTGATTACATAGAGGTGCTATTGAACATTTTCAACCTGAGCAAGTGAACAATACATTCAAGTGGAGAGAGCAGAGGATAACACAAAAACATGAATGTGGGTCTCAGTTCGTTCTCTATTAATGGCAGCACAAGGAAAGGATGTCCCTTTGTGTGCCTGTTTGATATCCACAACACCTGGTCAATCTTGTTAGAGGCTTCAGGCAAACTCCAGTGACTTTATTTGAGAAAGTGAAAAGCGACATGTTTGGCTCTTTTGAGAAGAGGGCCCTTGGCCATCACAGGGAGCCGGCCTCTATCAACCCTCACATCGCACCGATACTACAAAGGCCGGCAATTTGTGATCTATTTATATTTAAAGGTGATCTAACAGCTCCACTTCAGAGCTGTGTATCTTCAGAGCTGTGTATCGTCTGTTCCACTTCAGAGCTGTGTATCTTCAGAGCTGTGTATCGTCTGTTCCACTTCAGAGCTGTGTATCTTCAGAGCTGTGTATCTTCTATGTATCTTCAGAGCTGTGTATCGTCTGTTCCACTTCAGAGCTGTGTATCTTCAGAGCTGTGTATCTTCTATGTATCTTCAGAGCTGTGTATCTTCAGAGCTGTGTATCGTCTGTTCCACTTCAGAGCTGTGTATCTTCAGAGCTGTGTATCGTCTGTTCCACTTCAGAGCTGTGTATCTTCTGAGCTGTGTATCTTCTGAGCTGTGTATCTTCTGAGCTGTGTATCTTCTATGTATCTTCAGAGCTGTGTATCTTCTGAGCTGTGTATCTTCAGAGCTGTGTATCTTCTGAGCTGTGTATCTTCTGAGCTGTGTATCTTCTATGTATCTTCAGAGCTGTGTATCTTCTGAGCTGTGTATCTTCTGAGCTGTGTATCTTCAGAGCTGTGTATCTTCTGTGTATCTTCAGAGCTGTGTATCTTCAGAGCTGTGTATCTTCTGAGCTGTGTATCTTCAGAGCTGTGTATCTTCAGAGCTGTGTATCTTCTGTGTATCTTCTGAGCTGTGTATCTTCTGAGCTGTGTATCTTCAGAGCTGTGTATCTTCAGAGCTGTGTATCTTCTGTGTATCTTCTGAGCTGTGTATCTTCTGTGTATCTTCTGAGCTGTGTATCTTCTGTGTATCTTCTGAGATGTGTATCTTCTGAGCTGTGTATCTTCTGTTCTACTTCAGAGCTGTGTATCTTCAGAGCTGTGTATCTTCTGAGATGTGTATCTTCAGAGCTGTGTATCTTCTGAGCTGTGTATCTTCTGTGTATCTTCTGAGATGTGTATCTTCAGAGCTGTGTATCTTCTGAGATGTGTATCTTCAGAGCTGTGTATCTTCTGAGCTGTGTATCTTCTGAGCTGTGCACATTCTGTTTCACTTCAGGTGGGGTTGGTATCAGGTGCACCTTTGGATTGAGAAATAATTGTTTCTGGTAAAAAGGGTGAGCAGCAGAGTTGTGCTCCTGTGCTCCTGTGCTTTTCATACTACACAGCAGTTGTTAACCATTTGTGTCATGTAGCTAAAGGGAGCTAAGAGACCTTATTAGTTGTCACATTGGACTGTGGTCCAAAGCTGTATACTGTGTTGCTTGATGTGCACAATGTAAAGTAACTTCACTATTCCGTCATTATACTTAAAAAAAAATAGTTTTATTACCTGATATTCTAGTAAACACAATAGCAGATGTCTAGTAGCAACGTGATGAGTACGGAAGTACGGATCACGGCGCCCCTAAACTTGAGCTCACATCCTCCAAATTTGCATTGAAAAATGTGGTTTTGAGAAGATGATGAGATGTAAGCCTCTCTATATATATCTATCACCTCAGATGTGTAGGACCTGCAGTAGCTGGAGGTTAGAGCATAACCCCAACATGTGGTTTTGAGAAGATGATGAGATGTAAGCCTCTCTATCACCTCAGATGTGTAGGACCTGCAGTAGCTGGAGGTTAGAGCATAACCCCAAAATGTCTGGAATTCAGGTGTTTCACGCAGGCTACATTTCAACAAGGTACTAACCTCCATCCCCCATGGCAGGAATCTGCTAATAAATATTAGGAACCCCACGTTGCTGGAAAATACTTCACTTGAAAATACTGAACATTTGAAGAGTGGATGTAAGTCCATATATAATTTGGCGGGTGGGTGTGAGCCGGGCCTTAGCAGTGGCGATATTAAAGCCGTCATCCCCTTTTGCCCTCTGGTTATGGATGGAAAAAAAGATGCCTGGGAAATTGCACCCTGTCTGACAAATGGTGGGATGGCATCGCTCCACGAGCTGACCACCGGGCAGGCTGCTCCTGATAGGATGGGAACAAATCGTCTTCCTCTGGTCCAATTACAGAGTACGCGCATCTCACTGAGCGACTGCAGCCACCTTCGTACAGGAAAACCCCACCAGGTAACGACATGTGATAGGGTCAAGGGTTAATAAGGCCTTACCTTTCACCAATCAACTGTAATTCTGAATTTGCCACTTCACCAAAATGAGTTCATCAGGAATGTTATGAACGCAGTTAGGACGTTGCTGCATAATTCCGAGAATGGCTCGCAATTACCAGGGCCTTCGTTTGGACATTTGGCAGGGAGCTGTAAAATATTCTGCTGAAGTGTCTGGATTTTCCATCCACTTAAGGAGGTGATATACTTTGGCCCTGCAGCCAGTGGCTCGCTACTACCACTATCAACTCAAGTGGTCCTTGGGGGAATGACTCAAGTTTAAAAAATAAAAAGGAGGGTCCTTTGTTAGATTTAAATGCAGCACTGTGTTCTCCTGACAGGCCAGCTGTAATTTATCGCTGCAGCCATTACGGTTATTAGAAAACTCACTCAGGAAGACGAACGGCGGCCAAGCTGGCCGTTGATCTTCCGTCAGAGCTGACAGGAAAGACACTGCACTCTCGGCTATTGACATTTTTACATGCAAAGCCGCTCTGCTCGCTGCATTGCAATTCAACTTCAATCTATTGCCAATAAGCTAATCATTCCTACAGAATATATATATTCTTCTAAGGAGGGAACATTAACTTTCTGGTAAGATACAGGAAGGGACTTTTAGAAATAAAAAAGCTATTTCCTGGACCGAATTTAATCCCAGACTGACGGATTGAAATTTATTCTGTCATAAATAACAAAGAGCCATTAGAGGAGGTCAATAAGAGTGTCTGAATGGAGGCCATTTCTTATGTATGATCGAGAGTGTGCAGAGGATAGAGGGAGGAGGCGGCTGGGGCTGCACTGTGCTTTTTCAATACAACCATTCTGAGGCTTAGGAGGGGTATTTTGTTCTTTGAAAAAAAAAAGAATGACAAATGACTACAGTTTTTGTTTAGGAATTGAAAATGAAAGGTGACATGGCTGACAGTGGAGGGTTTAGCCCCCTGCCAATACTATCCTGTCTAACAGCAAGAAATACAGGGGCTGAAATGAACAACAAATGATGGTTAGATGCAGCTCTTGAAAGAAATCAATAGCAAGGAATCTAGCCCGAAGAATAACAACTGATGACACAGATGGCATGACAAGAAACCAACCCAGGTCTTTTCCCCAAGTAAAACATGTATAATTGTACACAAGTCAAGATGTGGGTTAGGTATTTTCACATGTAAGTCGAGAAAGCAAGCTGGCCTCTGAGTTGACTGAGTGAAGTCAGTGACAACGTCTTAATCTGTGCAGTATCTTCTCTGGCAATGGTGCAAAATGGTGTAAATAATCACACCAACACTCCAAATGATCAATCCATCTCTATTTTAACAGTACACCACAGTGTCACCGTTACCTCAAACTAATTAGCAACATTCTCTTTCTTGAGATTGAAGGGAATCACAAGGAGTGGTATAGCAATTAGGCTGCATAGGCAAAATTGTATTTAAAATTATTATCCACATGGCAAAGCTGCACATAAATAATGGGTGGGAATCCATGGACAAAGAACAAGGACTTACTGCACTGCAGATGTCTAGTGCTAAACCAGTGAACACACTGACACATTTTCCTATCCCTCGGGGAACAAGCATGACTCTAAGCTGAGATGTTGAGTTGCTCTGTGTCGCCATGGTAATGAGGGCATGTGATGGGGAAGAGGAACACTAGGGGTATGAGAGTGATGTGGATGAGAGAGGTGAATGACAAAAGCTCCCTTTGTCATGTGTTTGTGAGTGATGTGTAACACAAGTACACGGTGGGCCTTGTTTCTTGACAAATTACTGAATATATTTTATAAATCAGGAAAGTCAGTGAGGCTCAAAATGAATGGAATAGCCTACACTCTAAACCCAACGTGATTTAGGTGGCCATGACTTGAACTTGACTTTCTTGCTCTGTGAAAGTTGAATTTATCAGTATGGGGAGTTGATGATAGTTTGGCGATAGGCTGGCCTTCATTTGTGTCATTTGTTTCCCATCCTCAAGAACGACGAAAAGATCTGAAAAAGTCCAACTGGAACCAGTATTTTAAGGTAGCCTGCAGCTCTTGCAGTGTCTGACAATGTTGCACAGTAGCCGACCCGGCTGGCTTTTTCAATAATCCAAAACAACACCATTCAAATTGCCCTTACCCAAGACAAGTTAGATAAAGAAATAGAGTGATATTGTGACATTAGTGTGCCCTGCAGGGCCTGGTCTATATTGAGGCTAAACGGTAGTTTGGAGAACGCCAGTGTCCAGGGCAGTCTGGGGTTAACTGGCTTCCCTGACAGGTCAAATGAGTAGGTCCACCGCTCCAGGGTGTCGGTCCGCAAGCTAACTCTCCCTGTTTGTGGGCCGGGCCCGCTCCATTTAACCTGACAAGCCCTCCGTGTCCCCCTTCCACCCACCCTCCTCCTGTAAGGCCTGGCCCGCTCCATTTAACCTGACAAGCCCTCCGTGTCCCCCCTCCACCCACCCTCCTCCTGTAAGGCCTGGCAGGTCCAGACTCCCGTTGCCTTCCAAGGCAGGAGGCAGCCAGTCACTCTCCCTCATTAGGGTAATTGAGACAGGCCCTCCCTAGACCAAAGAGCCGCAGAATCGCTAGCCGCTCGTGCATCTTAAAGAGCACTTAATCATATCCTTTTGTTTTTTCTTCTTCTTCTTCGTATCCTTTCCTTCCTCGTCATCGTTGTTCATTTAATTCTTTATATTTCTTCCCCCTCTCCTCTCAAACCATTGACTCTAGCAGAGCCAGTAAGGAATGACAACGCTCTGCCTCCATCTGAAGTAGCCTAACCAGTGCTGTGGGAGGAGGAGGGGGAGGAGGAGGTGTGAATGGGTGACAGCACAGAGAAAAATGCTGATGTTCTGATATGAGGGGAGGAGGGGAAGAAGGTGGGAAAATCCACCATCTCAGCAGTTCTAGGGACCTGCCTGCTTCGAGCTGACGAAGACACCCTGATCGCCGCCAAAGGTTGTGTCTGTGAGGTGAAGCTCAGCTCCACTCATGTAATAAGTTAGACTTAGCAATAGTGCTTGGTCAGGTCAGAGCGATATTAAGGTTAGAGGTGTGGCGGCACCCCTGACAATCCTCAATAATAAACTCCCTTTGAATGATCCCCCCTCATGCAACCTTACAATAAACCGGAGAAATAACCTGCTGTTTCTTTCGTTTTCCTCAGCAGGTAAAAGCAGGGTGTTTATTCTGTGCGTCTGCATCAAGGGGCTTCTATTTGAGATGTAACAATTCACCGATATGCATCGGTCCCAGTTCAAATGTTTAACCTCTTGGATCTCTAGGGGCGCTATTTCATTTTTGGATAAAAAACTTTCCCGTTTTAAGCGCAATATTTTGTCACTAAAAGATGCTCGACTATGCATATTATTGACCGTTTTGGAAAGAAAACACTCTGAAGTTTCAGAATCTGCAAAGATATTGTCTGTAAGTGCCCCAGAACTCATTCTACAGGCGAAACCAAGATGATGCGTCAACCAGGAAATGAGCAGAATCTCTGAAGCTCTGTTTTCCATTGACTCCTTATATGGCTGTGATTGCGCAAGGAATGAGCCTACACTTTCTGTCGTTTCCCCAAGGTGTTTACAGCATTGTGACGTATTTGTAGGCATATCATTGGAAGATTGACCATAAGAGACTACATTTTCCAAGTGTCCGCCTGGTGTCCTTCGTGGAAATCGGTGCGCAAAGCCAGGTGCTGGTATTTTTCCATTTGATTGAGGGGAGAAACCATACTTCCACGAACGATATATCATTGACGAGATATGTGAAAAACACCTTGAGGATTGATTCTAAACAACGTTTGCCATGTTTTCAGTCGATATTATGGAGTTAATTTGGAAAAAAGTTCGCGTTTTGAGGACTGAATTTGCGTTTTTTTTTTGGTAGCCAAATGGAATGTACAAAACGGAGCTATTTCTAATACACATGAATCTTTTTTGGAAAGACTGAGCATCTGCTATCTAACTGAGAGTCTCCTCATTGAAAACATCCGAAGTTCTTCAAAGGTAAATTAATTTATTTGAAGGCTTTTATGTTTTTGTTGAAATCTTGCGTGCTGGATGCTAACGCTAATGCTAACGCTAAATGCTACGCTAGCTAGCTACTTTTACACAAATAATTGTTTTCCTATGGTTGAGAAGCATATTTTGAAAATCTGAGATGACAGTGTTGTTTACAAAAGGCTAAGCTTGAGAGATGGCATATTTATTTCATTTCATTTGCGATTTTCATGAATAGTTAACGTTGCGTTATGGTAATGAGCTTGAGTCTGTATTCCTGATACCGGATCCGGGATGGGGAGATCAGAGAGGTTAAGATGATCGGTCACATGACACATGCAAACAGTAGGTAAGAAAACCGATGATTGCAGTTCACTAAGAAAATCACCAGCTCACTAACGTTTTTATGTCGTATTTTTTTTCTGCCTCATTCCAGAAAATACCTGTAATCTGTTGTGACTGAATTGATGCGTCCGCTCATTCAGCCTATCATACTTCTATCCATGTACATTGATCTGCACGTCAGATGACATCTGTGCGCACCTTCAGCATTTAGATGTTTGTAAAATAGCTTTCTCAATATTTAATCATATGATTGATTCATTGAGGGACAACCAATGTAATATGCTGAGTCATTGTTTCCAAATAAACTGTAGAAAATTGTATTTTACTGGCAGAGATGTGTAGGCTACTGAAGTGGACACAACTCACATCTTGCTGATTGCACATTTTACTGCTGATTGGGGCTTTTTGATTGCCAGGTTCACCGTACAAAACATTTTTGGGTAGTTCTGCTTTAAATAGTGAGTGCATTTGGTCATTTTTTACATGAAAAGGGTAAGGTGTAATTTCATAACGATGACATCAATAATTTTTGCGAGCGGCACTGATCGGAATGGGAGAAGAGAGCAGATCTCCTCGATAAAGTTCCAAACTGTCAAAAACATTCGCTTTTGAGATGGGTGAAATACAAAGCTGTGTTATATTAATTGGCTATGTTTGTCATAGCTAATTTATAAAGATAAATACTGACATATTACTAGCTCAAAATATAATCTGCTATATGACAAATGAATCAATGGGTGATGACAAAAACATAAATTGCCCCCCCCCCCCCTAATCTGATAGCGGTAGATTACCAGTCTGCCCTATGGCTCAGCTCACACAATAGATAATTCACACACACACACACACACACACGCACACACACGCACACACACGCACACACACACACACACACACACACACACACACACACACACACACACACACACACACACACACACACACAGCCCCATGTATCTAACCAGCCCCAGCTTCTATACTATTCTGCGACTCCTTTGAGTAAGAATCAAATCGAATCAAATTTCTTAAACTTATTTTTTTATATATTTTTTTATATTTTATTTAACTAGGCAAGTCAGTTAAGAGCAAATTCTTATTTACAATGACGGCCTACCAAAAGGCAAAATACCTCCTGCGGGGACGGGGGCCTGAGATTATAAAAATAAATAACATTTAAATATAGGACAAAACACACATAACACACATACCAGCAAGAGAGACGCAACACTACATAAAGAGAGACCTAAGACAACAACATAACAATGCACAGAACAGTTAGGATCAGCTTGATCTCCCCCTTTAAATAAAGGACACGCCATGGCTGCCTTCCAAGCAATGGGAACCTCCCCATAAAGGAGAGACAGGTTAAAAAGGTCAGCGATAGGCTTTGCGATGATAGGGGAAGCAGCCTTAAATAAGAAAGGGTCTAAACCATCTGACCCAGATGTTTTTTGGGGGGTCAAGTTTAAGGAGCTCCTTTAGCACCTCGGACTCAGTGACTGCCTGCAGGGAGAAACTTTGTAGCGGAGCAGGGGAAAAAGAGGGAGGAGCATTGGGGCTAGTTGCATTAGAAGGGCTGGGAGGTGAGGAAATGTTGGACGGGCAAGGAGGCATTGCTGAGTCAAATAGAAATCCTGACTTAATGAAGTGGTGATTAAAGGGTTATTCTCAATGTCTTTATCCATTTTCCAGAACTTCTTAGGGTTAGACCCACAGAGAGAGAATTGCTCCTTAAAGTAACTAACTTTGGCCTTCCGGATAGCCTGAGTGCACTTATTTCTCATTTGCCTGAACAATAGCCAGTCAGTCTAAGTATGCGTGTGCCGAGCCTTTTTCCAAATGCAATTCTTGAGGTGGAGTAACTCTGCCAGATCACGGTCGAACCAGGGGCTGAACCAGTTTTTAATTCTCATTTTCTTTATGGGGGTGTGTTTGTTAACAATACCACTGTAAATATCAAAAAAGAAGGTCCAAGCGTCTTCGACAGAGGGGATCAATAGATCGATAGAGGGGAAGGAAGGCTTGCTCATTTAAGTTTTTTAGCAAGCGTCTATGACAAATCAGGACAGGTCGTTTCACTGAGCAGCCATTACGAACACAGGCTGTAAAACAGTGATCACTAAGGTCATTACAGAAAACACCAGACTGATACTTATCAGGATTATTTGTGAGGATAACATTGAGGAGAGTAGCCTTTTCTGGGTGTTTGGAGTCATATCTTTTGGGATTGGTGATAATCTGATAAAGATTTAGGGAGTCCCATTGCTTTAGGACTTGGTCATGTGGTTTAAGCATGTCCCAGTTTAGGTCAGCTAGCAGGACAATTTCAGACTTGGTGTAAGGGGCCAGGAGAGAGCTTAGGGCAGGTAGGGTACAGGCCGGTGCTGATGGAGGACAATAGCACCCAGCAACAGTCAACAAAGAGCTATTTGAAAGTTTAATACTTAAAACCAGCAAATCAAATTGTTTGGGGACAGACTTGGTGGAGACAACCGAGGCAACAGAGCACTGAAGGTGTTCCTTGGTAAAGATTGCCACTCCCCCACCTTTAGAAGATCTGTCTTGCCGAAAAAGGTTATAACCAGAAAGGTTAACATCAGTATTCAAAACACTCTTCCTTAACCAGGTCTCAGTAATGACCAACACATCTGGATTGGAGCTGTGAACCCACACTTTCAGTCAATCCATTTTTAGGTAATAAGCTTCTAGTGTTAATGTGCAGAAAACCCAGGCTTTTACGAGAGCAGAAATCAGTGAAGCAGATATCAGAGCACAAGTCAGAATTGGGGCTAGTAACAGTAGGTGGTCCAGGGTGAACATGCACATTTCCAGATATCATCAACAGTAATACAATCAAGGCACAGCAGAAGACAGGGAGAGCTGTGCAGTGCTGATTTATGACATCTGAATGTGCATCAGATGGAAACAAGATCATATTGTACAGCTATTTCATCAGATAACATGAATACAAAGCCGGCCGAGAGGTGGTTAGAATAGGATGGGAGGCCAAAGGTCTGTGTAACCAATAGAGAGTCAGAGTCCCGAGTGTGGGAACAAACAGTCTGTCCCATGGTTGGTAAAGAAAGTTTGTTGTCAACAAAGTATGCAGGAGTCATGAGGCAAATAGCAAAATAGAAAAATGCACAAGAAAAAAAATCTAATATATAACGACTTGGGGCTAGCCATTGTAAGTTCAGAGGCACTCGCCCCAACAGTGTGTGTATGCTGGAGGTGGGCGAAAGCTCGGTAGAGAGGTGGGAGTGTGGCTGGGGTACCTGTACCAGACAGGAGGAGACAGACCAGGGAGAGAGGGGTGAGTGTGGCTGAGGTACCTGTACCAGACAGGGGGAGACAGACCAGGGAGAGAGGGGTGAGTGTGGTGGAGGTACCTGTACCAGACAGGGGGAGACAGACCAGGGAGAGAGGGGTGAGTGTGGCTGGGGTACCTGTACCATACAGGGGGAGACAGACCAGGGAGAGAGGGGTGAGTGTGGCTGAGGTACCTGTACCAGACAGGGGGAGACAGACCAGGGAGAGAGGGGTGAGTGTGGTGGAGGTACCTGTACCAGACAGGGGGAGACAGACCAGGGCAGACGGTGAACAGAGAGGGGGGAGTGTGGTGGAGGTACCTGTACCAGACAGGGGGAGACAGGACAGGGCAGACGGTGAACAGAGAGGGGTGAGTGTGGTGGAGGTACCTGTACAAGACAGGGGGAGACAGGCCAGGGAGAGAGGGGTGAGTGTGGTGGAGGTACCTGTACCAGACAGGGGGAGACAGGCCATGGAGAGAGGGGTGAGTGTGGTGGAGGTACCTGTACCAGACAGGGGGAGACAGACCAGGGAGAGAGGGGTGAGTGTGGCTGGGGTACCTGTACCAGACAGGGGGAGTCAGACCAGGGCAGACGGTGAACAGAGAGGGGTGAGTGTGGTGGGGGTACCTGTACCAGACAGGGGGAGACAGACCAGAGAGAGAGGGGTGAGTGTGGTGAGGGTACCTGTACCAGACAGGGGGAGACAGGACAGGGAGAGAGGGATGAGTGTGGTGGGGGTACCTGTACCAGACAGGGGGAGACAGACCAGGGCAGACGGTGAACAGAGAGGGGGGAGTGTGGTGGAGGTACCTGTACCAGACAGGGGGAGACAGGACAGGGCAGACGGTGAACAGAGAGGTGAGTGTGGTGGAGGTACCTGTACCAGACAGGGGGAGACAGACCAGGGAGAGAGGGGTGAGTGTGGTGGAGGTACCTGTACAAGACAGGGGGAGACAGACCAGGGAGAGAGGGGTGAGTGTGGTGGAGGTACCTGTACCAGACAGGGGGAGACAGACCAGGGAGAGAGGGGTGAGTGTGGCTGGGGTACCTGTACCAGACAGGGGGAGTCAGACCAGGGCAGACGGTGAACAGAGAGGGGTGAGTGTGGTGGGGGTACCTGTACCAGACAGGGGGAGACAGACCAGAGAGAGAGGGGTGAGTGTGGTGAGGGTACCTGTACCAGACAGGGGAGACAGGACAGGGAGAGAGGGATGAGGGTGGTGGGGGTACCTGTACCAGACAGGGAGAGACAGACCAGGGCAGACGGTGAACAGAGAGGGGGGAGTGTGGTGGAGGTACCTGTACCAGACAGGGGGAGACAGGACAGGGCAGACGGTGAACAGAGAGGGGTGAGTGTGGTGGAGGTACCTGTACCAGACAGGGGGAGACAGACCAGGGAGAGAGGGGTGAGTGTGGTGGAGGTACCTGTACAAGACAGGGGGAGACAGGCCAGGGAGAGAGGGGTGAGTGTGGTGGAGGTACCTGTACCAGACAGGGGGAGACAGACCAGGGAGAGAGGGGTGAGTGTGGCTGGGGTACCTGTACCAGACAGGGGGAGTCAGACCAGGGCAGACGGTGAACAGAGAGGGGTGAGTGTGGTTGGGGTACCTGTACCAGACAGGGGGAGACAGACCAGAGAGAGAGGGGTGAGTGTGGTGAGGGTACCTGTACCAGACAGGGGGAGACAGGACAGGGAGAGAGGGATGAGTGTGGTGGGGGTACCTGTACCAGACAGGGGGAGACAGACCAGGGCAGACGGTGAACAGAGAGGGGGGAGTGTGGTGGAGGTACCTGTACCAGACAGGGGGAGACAGGACAGGGCAGACGGTGAACAGAGAGGGGTGAGTGTGGTGGAGGTACCTGTACCAGACAGGGGGAGACAGACCAGGGAGAGAGGGGTGAGTGTGGTGGAGGTACCTGTACAAGACAGGGGGAGACAGACCAGGGAGAGAGGGGTGAGTGTGGTGGAGGTACCTGTACCAGACAGGGGGAGACAGACCAGGGAGAGAGGGGTGAGTGTGGCTGGGGTACCTGTACCAGACAGGGGGAGTCAGACCAGGGCAGACGGTGAACAGAGAGGGGTGAGTGTGGTGGGGGTACCTGTACCAGACAGGGGGAGACAGACCAGAGAGAGAGGGGTGAGTGTGGTGAGGGTACCTGTACCAGACAGGGGAGACAGGACAGGGAGAGAGGGATGAGTGTGGTGGGGGTACCTGTACCAGACAGGGGGAGACAGACCAGGGCAGACGGTGAACAGAGAGGGGGAAGTGTGGTGGAGGTACCTGTACCAGACAGGGGGAGACAGGACAGGGCAGACGGTGAACAGAGAGGGGTGAGTGTGGTGGAGGTACCTGTACCAGACAGGGGGAGACAGACCAGGGAGAGAGGGGTGAGTGTGGTGGAGGTACCTGTACAAGACAGGGGGAGACAGGCCAGGGAGAGAGGGGTGAGTGTGGTGGAGGTACCTGTACCAGACAGGGGGAGACAGACCAGGGAGAGAGGGGTGAGTGTGGCTGGGGTACCTGTACCAGACAGGGGGAGTCAGACCAGGGCAGACGGTGAACAGAGAGGGGTGAGTGTGGTTGGGGTACCTGTACCAGACAGGGGGAGACAGACCAGAGAGAGAGGGGTGAGTGTGGTGAGGGTACCTGTACCAGACAGGGGGAGACAGGACAGGGAGAGAGGGATGAGTGTGGTGGGGGTACCTGTACCAGACAGGGGGAGACAGACCAGGGCAGACGGTGAACAGAGAGGGGGGAGTGTGGTGGAGGTACCTGTACCAGACAGGGGGAGACAGGACAGGGCAGACGGTGAACAGAGAGGGGTGAGTGTGGTGGAGGTACCTGTACCAGACAGGGGGAGACAGACCAGGGAGAGAGGGGTGAGTGTGGTGGAGGTACCTGTACAAGACAGGGGGAGACAGGCCAGGGAGAGAGGGGTGAGTGTGGTGGAGGTACCTGTACCAGACAGGGGGAGACAGACCAGGGAGAGAGGGGTGAGTGTGGCTGGGGTACCTGTACCAGACAGGGGGAGTCAGACCAGGGCAGACGGTGAACAGAGAGGGGTGAGTGTGGTGGGGGTACCTGTACCAGACAGGGGGAGACAGACCAGAGAGAGAGGGGTGAGTGTGGCGAGGGTACCTGTACCAGACAGGGGAAGACAGGACAGG